>NC_090443.1:52612923-52912923 GCF_031143425.1 Pleurodeles waltl
AGTCCCCTCCTCTTAGAACCCATTATCCTGTAAATCATGACATGGATGAGTCCCTCCTTAAGGGGGGGGGCCCAGGGGGGCCCACCCACCGACCATCCCTACCTGGGTGTCCCAGCGCTGGTGGTTGGTCTGCTCCGCTAGGATACCTACCTCCACCGCCCTCTACACCCAACTTCCTCCCACAAGAACCTGTGCTAGTTTGTGCCCACTGCGCCTGAGCAGATGATTGCCAGGTAAGGACTGCATGTCACGAATCGCCCCCACCCCTGTGTCCCTGAAACCTCTAGACTTAGTGCCGACACCCCCTGGAGGATCCCAGGACCCTCCTGTCACTTTGGTCTAAAAGAATGCCTTACATAGACCCAAACTGTCCCAACAATCATGACCTCACCCACCACAGGGCACCACAGTTCACCTGCTATTTGCCCCCCCCTCACCTTGGTCCGGGCGATGTACTAGCCACACCAACAAATCATCCTGAAACAGTTAATTATTCACTTTAGACAAATGGACACCACCCTGCAAGTAAAAAAGCTTACCCTTAATACAACCATGAGCTATTGGCGACAGTCTAGCTGACCTGAACAACTCACCAATCTTACTGTTCTCCCATTTCACAGTCATTGAGGGCCTTGATTAACTTACCACCTCTCCAGTCCAGCCTGGCAACTATGTTTGATCATGCGAGTACAGCATCGGGTGAATTCTTCGTGAGCCAGGTCATCTCCAAGATAACCAGCTCAAACAACTCTTTCTGTCCAATCTCAGTAACCTCATTGGCGCCGAGATGCATAATAACAATCCCTGGGCGTGTAAACCCACGGGATAAGTTTGTCCAATGCAGTCCTCAGGTTAGCCAGGTTCGGACCCCCTTAACCACAGAAAATCAACCAATATCCTGCTTCCTCGGAACTGGCCATGTAAGCACCCGCAGAATAAAAAGACTTCCCACGCCTCATGTATGAGTGGCCCTAAATCAGCACATCTGTAACCCCATCTGCTCCTGTGTGGACAGGAGGTGCCAAAGTATCCAGCGGCAGTCCTGACTCCTCACATCGCCACCTGCATCAACAAGAGAATAGAAGGGGAGTGGGAGAAAAATATTAGGGAAAAGCAGCTACAACAAGTTCAATCATACATAGCACTTGTATCAGTCCCACCTCCACCTGTTGATCCTTCGCACTGCAGGCCCAGCCAGCCCCATCCCCACTGCAGCAGTGGCGGCCCCCGTTCTAAAGGAGTGCTAGCCATACTCAGTAGGATCCAAAGCCGCCACCCTCAGAGCACTGCCCGCACCCTACAGAACTGAAACCTAGTGAGTGGTATACCATCTGCATGTACCAATAGGTGACTCTCAGACCCCGAGTATGGTGAGCCAAGAAAGCCTCTAGATTCCCTAGGGGGCAGCATTCATTACCAGGACCCCTATGGAGCAGGATGTGCTCAATCCTTCCCATCTGTTCGGTCTTTGAACAGGAAAATTTAATTGTCAGGGAACCATTTGGCCAATCGGCATCTACATACTGCAGACCCCCGGTCACATCCCTCTTGTTTTTGCCCACCACCTCACCTACCCTCAAAGCCCCATAAAGTGCCATGGCAAAGGCAGCTCTGAAGAGACGGACCTCATCTTGTGACCTACAAATGCTCCCCAGGGTAGACATGAAGGCCACCAGCCGGAACCTGTCCATGGGTTGCCTAGCATCCGGCTTAGCCCCCTCCAAACGTTGCCAGCCCTTCAATGCTCTCTGAACCAGAAAAGCCTCTGTACCATCAGTGTGCCTCAGGATCTTCACAAAGAAGTATGTTGCAGCAATGTGACTCCTAGCTTATTATACCACTCGCCCCTTCCCCATCAGGGACCCAAGAAATGCTAAGACTGCCTCAGGAGTGAACCAATCCTTCACTCCCATGCTCCCTAGAAACTTGCAGTACTTTCTGAATGCTCGCTCATAGGCACGCCTTGTCCTGTGTGCTAAACTGACTGCCATGAGGTCTGGTAAACTGGGGCACCAAGCCACCACAGTTGCTCCAGAAATGGTGTGGGAAACAACATCATTTCTGGGTGATGGTACCTGATGACTTGCATCTTAAAACAAGACAAAGCATCTGCTGCATTGTTCAGTACACCCAGGACATGTTTAGATTTAAAGATGGCATTTAATGTTAAATACAGCTGCACAAGCTCTTTCAATAGGCAAAGGATAATTTTGCACCTGGCTGCCTGTTGATTGATGTATTCCACTACAGCAGAGGTCTTCAAACTGGGGGGCGGGCCCCCCTAGGGGGGCCTCAAGTGATCCAAGGGGGGGCCCCAGACTCTGGCCAAAAATAAATATTATACAGATAACAGGCCTTTGTTTTAAGCAGAAGCATGTTATTGCAGTTTTAAAAAGGTAACAGTACTTAACTGCACTGTTTAAATAGGTTTACACATATTTAAACATTGCCATTTTTATAAAATAATTGTGAAAAATTCTGAGGGGGGGCCCAATGATTTTTATTTTTCAACTGGGGGGGTGCGACATTGAAAAGTTTGGAGACCTCTGCACTACAGACATGTTGTTGGACCAGAACACCACAGACTCGTCGTGGAATTGTTCCAGCCGGAAATGTGAGGGGCACTAGAATAGGAAAGAGTTCAATAAAGCCTATATTGGACACCAAACTGGACTCCACCCACGCCTTTGGCCACCACTGAGCACACCACTCAGGACTCAGAGTGGTGCTGAAACCTTCACTGTCTGCTGCATCCGTAAACAGACCTATCTCCTCATTAGTTCTGGCGGGGCTAGGCCACACTACTGTCTCATTTAAGTCCCACAAAAATGCCTCCCATATCCTCATATCCTGGCAAACCTCTAAAGATAACCTAGTATGGTGGTGTTTAGCTTTCAAGCCAGATATTAGCTTCAACAATTGAACTGGATAATGGGCGGCCCATGGGGAGGATCCAAAGAGGGAAATTCAGCTGCCTAACAACTAACTAACTGATGCAGCATCACTTTCTTAGCCCCATAACAGTCCCTCAGAGCCTGCGATAGACCTGTAACTTTCTCCTTTGGGGATCCTAGATTAATCTGCTATTGAGTTCAACTCAATCCCAGGGAATTTGATAGTTGTGGCTGACGCACAGGTCTTACCCTGAACCAGGGGCTTCCTAGAGATCCCCATCAGCTCTTGAAATGACTGCAACGTCGTCACACACTCTCCAGTTCCGGTAGGGCCTACCAACAAGCAGTTATCGAAGTAATGCGACACCCACTGATGCCCAGACAACTGTCTAAAGACCCATTCTAGGAAAGTGCTGAACTTTTCGAACTAAGCACAGAAGATCGAGCAGCCCATGGGCATGCATTTGTCGAAGTAAAAGGAGCCCTGAAACTGAAAACCCAGCAGGTGTAAGTCTCCCAGGTGTACAGGAAGCAGCTGGAAAGTGGATCCACTATCCTATTTTCCTAGCATCATTCCCGGCCCCAGCTCCTACAACATCCTGATTTACCTGTTCAAGAGAGGCATACTTGATGGAGCATAAGATGCCGCCAATTGCTTCATTCACTTACTGTCCCTTGGGTGCAGAAAGATTGTGTATCAATGTGTACTCTCCTGTCTTTTTCTTAGGGACTACCCCCAGGGGGGAGTATACAAAATTCCCGAACGGGAAAGTGGTGAAGGGTGCTGCAACCCTCCCCAGGTTCTTTCCTTGAGAATCTGAGCCCTGGTTAAGCTATGATTGGACCTGAGAGACTATTGATTCTTGCAATATGCTACACCCACACACCCGCCGTTGGAATCCTAAAGCGCTCCTTAAGACCCCTGTAAAGTACTGCCATAGGGTTGGTATAGACATTCATCCATGACACTATTGTCTGACAATTAACCGGGAAGGGAGCCTTGATCATGAGGGTGTGGTCATTCTTGCTTTTTAGAGCCCCTGTTCTTAAACGTTTTGAAACATTTTCTCTCAGGGTGAAATAGCAAGCGACAAAAGTAATAGCGATGATTAAACTTGCATGCCCCAGAGGGTCTGGTGCACAATCTTTCGTTGAAATTCCAACAAGAGTCCTTCTCCCCACCCTCACCCGGGCTGCTGTTCGCCCCGCGCCCTCCTGAAAGGGTTTGAAAGGGCCTAAAGGTGCTGTGGCTTTACAAAGAGGAGCCGGCTGTAAACATATATCTGATCCCATGTTAGCATGGGCCTAGTGGCCTGAAATCTACGAAACTCCTTATTTTAGTCCCTCAAAGTCATACCATCAAATTCATCATGCGCACACACTATCCTGTTCTGGTAGCAGGGAAATCGCACCAATGTTTGGGAAATGTCCAACTATGATAACTTGTAAACACAGAAGCTGCTATGTGCCATTGTATTTCCATCCACTCCAATGTGCTGCCTCTACTTTCTGCAGCAGTTAAAACAACTGTCTTTGAAATCATTCTACTCTTTCTATTGGAAGAAAAACCCTCCCCAGTGGACACTTAGCCCTGCTGAGCAGAAAACCATGTTGGTTTTGCGTAGCAATAGTCAAATCTAAATAAAGATTTAGCTGCTGATTTTATTGAATTTGCCGCATTCAATCATTCATACATGGGAACACTGATTCACCTTGAAGATGAAGATAGCAATCAGAGGTGCTACAACCTTTGTTAAAACCCTTGGGGACATCATCCCAAATGGAACGACTCTGAACGGCCAATGATTATCTTTCACACAAACCCTCAGACACTTCAGATGGATTTTGCCATGGGCGCATGTGAATATTCATCCTCGAGTTCAGTGTTGCGAAGTAGTGATTCTTGAACAAGTGCGGTCTTATTTTTAAAAGGAATTGTCTTCACCATCACATTCAGTACCTTCAGATCTATAACCATCTGATAACCTTCATTCATCTTTGGCACCAGAAGCAATATTGCTTCTATTGCTTTCACCTTCTCCTTCTTTGACACAGGAGCCATGGCTTTCTGTAACCATAATGTTTGAATTTCCTCCACCAAGATATCTTCTTTCATAATGGAGTTTTCAAGAGGAGTAATAATAATCCGTGTGTTTGTAGGAGGAGATACAAACGCTATATTATGACCCTTTTCATAATGTTCAGAACCCGCTTGTCTGAGGTAGGTCTTTCCTAACATTCCAAGAAGCAAAGGATCCTGCTACCAACCTGTGAATCCAGACCATTCTCCTCCTGGTACTTGGCATAGTCAGAAATACTGTTGTTTGGAAGGATGTTGTTTCTGTTTCTTATGATACTTCTGCTGAACTACTCTAGGCTGAAACATTGAAGTATTGCCAATATTTTCTTGTCTTCTGGACAACTGCCTGAAAGCTGATTTATGCTTAAAAAAACTGGCGCCTTGAGGCTGCCGACTTCTAAAGGAGGGAGAATGCTTCTTTTAAAAAAAAAAGCTTATGCAACTTGTCCTCCAACTCAGTGGCAAACTATTTGACTCCTTCTTAGGGAATTCCCCAAAACAGCTGTTGTCTGGGCTGAATCAGTGTTCCAGTCTTTTAGAAACAAATAGCTTCTTCTCTCCATAGATGCACTAGAAGCCTTCACTGCATCAAAAGAAAAAAAGAGAGATTCATGCCGAGAACTTCTGTATGTTTGTTCTTTAGCAGATTAGCACACTCTTGACTCTCCTGAGCTGCTTTCAAGAGTTCCTTAAAATCAGACCAACGCCTAGCCTCGATAGTGGTCATTCACAAAGAAGGACAGCCTAAAAATGGCTGTAGCTCCTACCCACCCATCTCTCTCCTCAATGCCGAAGTGAAAATACTAGCAAAGACATTGGTCTCCCAATTTATCACAATAATCCACAGACTAATCCACTTGGACCAATCTGGCTTCACGTCAGGCCGTAACAAGGTGCTCAACCTTCGCAGACTTCATGGTGTCCTCAGCCACATTGACATGATTCAGGAAGACGCAATAGTTCTAACTTGATGCCTGTATGGCCTTTGACACTGTAGAGTGGCCATATCTATTCGTGGTATAGGAGAGAATGGGTTTTGCTCCTCAGTTTGAAGCTTGGGTGCACCTCCTCTACACAGCTCCGCTGGCCTAAGTAGTAGTGAATGGTACAAGATCCCGACTGATCACCCTTCGATGTGGCACTAGACACTGGTGGCCACTTTTCCCTCTCCTTTTTGTCCTGGTCCTGGAGCCTCTGGCAGCCTGGGTGAGACTAGATCCCTTGATCCGGGGTCTCCATTGGATAGCACAGTGGGAGGATAGAATATCACTCTACACTCACAATATCTTACTATACACGGCAACCCCCCCCGTGCCCTTGACTGAATAATGCATTTAGTGACCCAATTTGGACAGTATTCCAGATATACAATAAACTGGACAAAATCTACAATCTTTGTTCTCAGGGGGAAGATGCCCCGACTGCCTCGTGACTGTGAGACACAAATAGTGACTGATGGCTTCAAGTACTTAGGCATATTCATAACCATCAACCCGATGCACTTCTATTCCTGCAACTTGCTCCCCCTTTTGTCCAGAATTAAAAAAGACGTTCAGCACTGGGGAACTCTTGCATTCTTGTTAATGAGGAGAGCCGCTCTTTTCAGGATGATGGCCCTTCTGTGCTTTTTATATGTCCTGTAGAACATGCCCTACCCCTTCCTCCCAAGCAACTACCAAGCCATAGACAGCAAGCTTAAGACTCTATTATGGGAGGGGCAATCAGCGAGAAGAGCATTGACCAAACTGACTAGAGGATGGTATGGAAGGGGATTGTCTTTCCTGACATCCTGAAATACCGCTGGGCATCACAACTTACTACCATAAATTAGTGGAAACATACTCCCCAGTATGAACCAGCTTACTGTATGGATAGAGGTCAAAAGCAACAGGGAAATACTTCAGAGCTATCTATGGATCCCCTGCGGCACATTTACTGACCCACAGAGGTGATGATTAATCTCTGGCACACCCCGCTTTGAACACTAGGGTGAGAAGAAAAGTTAACACAGGCCATTCCCCTTTGGGATACCGCAATACTGGGCACAATGGGGACCCTTCCAGGGTTTGGTAAGTGGGACCTTATTGGAATCTCAAAAGTGGGGGACCTCTGGGCACAGGAACAGACCCTTCCCTTCCTGGACCTACAGAATTAATTTGCATTGTCTCCCTCCATGTATTACCCCTACCTCCAAGTGTGACATAACCTCTAGTCCGCTATTCCCAGAGGGACAGACCTGCACGAATCATCCCCGCTGTAAAGTAGACAGCTTGAAGAGTATTTATACAAAAAAAGTTATCTCCCTTATCTATCAGAAGATGATCAATAACTTCCCAGACCTGTTAAAACAACTGAAGTCACAATGGGAACTTGCTATTGTGGATGCCTCTCGGAATGATAGTTGCCAAAAGAAATATAGTAAGACTTTGGGGTGCCCCACGACCACCCTTATTGCAAGATTGGAAAAAGACATGGATTGGTGCATGCTGGCAGAGAAGGTAATGCACAAGAGTCGAGGATGCCAACAAAAATGGCTCAAAGTCTGGGGGACTTGGAATACCTATAGAGATAACCTATGTAACACTCCCTCTTTTGCCCACAATGACTGATCTGAGAAGCTCTTCTTCAGTTCACATACTGGTGTTTTTCGGGTAAAGGAGAAAGGGACTGCCAATCGAAACTTGTTGTCAAGAATGCTGCGCCTTTCATCTTGATACAAAAGTTCTCACTCAATATGCATTGATGTATGCTTTGTACACTTGCTTTGATGTTAGTAAAAATAGTTTAAAAACAAAAAAAGAGTTCCTTATAATCAGAAAAAAGAGACTGGGATGCAGAGATCACATTCACCCCCATACGAAGAACCAAAAAAGTTCCACAATAAATGTTCATGAGGTCCCCATGCACCATCATGTCTTCTGGATCCCCAGGGATATTTCCTCCATAGAGGATCTAACCACAAGGCTCGCCTCCACAGAGCCTACATGGATAGTGTGTGGAAGCGGGAAACATCCCCAACCACGATTCCCGAACAAACAAAGTCGTGGACAACGAAAGCAGAACAACGCTTTTGTTAACCACGACTTCCTTATTGGGTGCCTTAACCACGTATGTGCTGAACAACACACAAGCGTGGTTAAGGCACAGAAGAAGGGAGGCGGCATCGTCAGAGGACGCGATCGGGTAAGTGGGGCTGGGGCCATTTTAGGGGCGAGGGTGATAGGGTCGCTTTAGTTTTAGGGGCGGGGTGGGAGGTCGGGGTATTTTTAGTTTTTGGACTGGGGGTTGGGGTAGTTTGGGGTGGGGGGTCGGGGTATTTTTAGTTTTTAGGGGTGGGGTGGGGGTGTTGGGGTAGTTTAGGTTTTAGGGGGTGGGGGGCCACAGTAGTTTTAGGGGCGGGGTGAGGACTCGGGTAGTTTAGGTTTTAGGGGGGTGGGGGTCGAGTATTTTTTGTTTTTAGGGGAGGGTTTGGAGGGTCGGGTAGTTTAGGTTTTAGGGGGTGGGGGTTGTGGTAGTTGTAGGGGCAGGGTAGGGTGTTACTGTAGTTGTAGGGGCGGGGGTGGGGGTCGGGTAGTTTAGGTTTTGGGGGTGGGGGGTCACGGTAATTTTAGGGGTTGGGGTTCGGGGTATTTTAGGTTTTAGGTGTGTTGTCATGTTAGTGTTAGGGGGGTGGGAGGGTCAGGGTATTTTTAGTTTTTAGGGGCAGGGTTGGGGGGTCAGGGTAGTTTAGGATTTAGAGGAATGGGGATCGTGGTAGTTTTAGTGGAGGGGGTGGGGGCGTAGCTATAGTTTTAGTGACAGGGTGGGGGGGTCAGGTAGTTTAGGTTTTAGGGGGTGGGGGTTGCAGTAGTTTTAGGGGTGGGGGATCGGATACTTTTAGGGCGGGGTTGGGGGGTCGGGTTGTTTAGGTTTTAGGGGGGTGGGGGCTGCAGTAATTTTAGGGGCGGGGTGGAGGGTTGCTGTAGTTTTGGGGGTGGGGGTTGGGGTATTTTTCATTTTTAGGGGGTGGAGGGTCGCAGTAGTTTTAGGGGTGGGGTAGTTTAAGTTTATGGGGTGAGGATTGGGGTAGTGTTAGAATTGTTTTTAGGGGTGGGGTGGGTGGTTAGGGTACGATTGTCTTAGGGGTGGGGGAGTCGCATGCTGGAACAACGTATGCCGTTCACGCACGCCTTTACCAGGAATGCCTTTACAACGAAAAATCGTTGTTATGGCATTCGTGGTAAAGGCATTCGTGGTAACAACATGGTCATTCTTCCGACCGAGTTATTTAGGCATGCGTGGTTCCAGCATGTGTTGTTCCGACTCCTATTCTGTGGATGCTTCTCTTCCATGTCCTCCATGGATACAGCTTTCCCATGAACCTAGGAAAGTTATTAGAATCTGAATCCTTCTGTTCTTCAAGCACCATATCCATGACATACTGATGTATTGGCAGCACCACACTCTGTGGTCTTTTAAAAAGACGGAAAGACAACTTTTAAAGGACTGGCTAACTTTTGCCCTAGAAAGCGCCTACTCTCCCGGAAGTGAGTCAACATATCATGCAAAAAGCCCTCAGATGCACATTTGCCTTTCAGTTCAGGTGGGGAGCCAGCATCTCACAGATCTGATGCAGAAAGATCCGAGTACATAGACATTTACTCTGAAATGCCTCTGTTTCCCATAGTTTTCTGCTTTAAAGAAGCTAACTATTCTAATATAAGTTTCTTTATTTTCTCATCCTCGTTGACTACTCCATTAGATCTTTTTGCAGAAGGCGATGAAGGAGAGAGGTGGGGAATGATGGCTTCTTTTCTGCATATGTTTCCCCATGACGAATTCTCCCAGGAAATCAATCCACACCAGCGAAGTTCATTACAAACAAAAATAACCAAAAGGAACTCCCCATTTCCTCCTTAGTTATTTCAGGCATAACTTAAAATAAAAACACCACCATAAGGGAGCACGTGTTGAAAATGAAACCACACGTGCGGATCACTCGGGGCTCGCACATCCCTCATACTGATAAAACAACTGATCCAAAACACTATTCGCTTGCACATGCACACACGAGTAAACTGTATCTGCAAGCTAGCGCTCCACCATGCTCTTACCTAGTATCCAGAATCTGACAATGCAGACAAGAATCAAACAACTAGTCTTCCCTCCAGGTAAGAGTAGTGTAACACAAACAGCGGCCTCATCCACTGACTTTCAGGCTTTGGGGGATCACTCCCCATAGTCTGCTGCTCCCATACAGGTGAAAGGGGACTCCCCAAACCAGTCAGAGAGAGAGACCTTGGTACAGTCGCTGGAGACAGTAGCTCTGCTACCATCTTTACTCCTGTTCCTTCTTCCGGTAGGAAACAAAACAGGAAGTGCTGTGGGATGCTGGTACCCAGCTGAGGGTGGGTGGGCTTATAGGTAGAAATTTCTGTTTTGTTTCCTGTTCCTTGTAAATGGTTACAGCTCATCATGTATTAATGACTAGGACAAGGACGATGGATGTGGAGGCAATGTACAGACACACAACTGGACCCGATGGATGAGGAGCTCACAGCCAGGACAGCTCGCTGATGAGGAGGCCTGCCCCCCGGTCAGACAGACAGGGTTTTCGGATGGAAAACATAAAATTAGTGTATTGGTGTGTAAATGAGCAATTGGGTCCTATTGGGTCCTATGAAGAGCTGGACTGATAATATCTCCAGCAGAGCATGGTGCAGAGGCTGGATTCAGCCCCTCACCCCCAGGGGTTATCAGCAGCAAACTTTTAATGAAAAGTGCAATGAGGCTCTGAAATTATGGCGACCGAGGCATTATCAACACGTACTGAGTATGAGATGGCATGCTGCTTTTAGAAGGAATGTCTAAGCAAGCACACAAAAAGTAGCACCTGCGGTGAAATGGGGCACAGACAGACCACTGACCCTCTTATTGCGTGTGAAAAAGGGCACTTTATTAGAACAGGTGTGCATCACAACAACATTGTGGGTTTACTGCCTTAAAAAATACTAAAATATCATTATACATTCAAAATCCCCTACAGTGTATTCCCCCACCCCTAAAGCCACACCCTCCCCTTAAACTTCCCAATAAATCTTTACGTCATGACCTACTGCACTCTAATGATTGTAAACTATATAACTCCCCTCCCCTTTTAATAGTGAACATGACTAAACAGAGACTTCCATTGATGTAACCTTAAGGTCTGGCCTCTTTCTGGTGTGAACTTGTTCAGACCCTTCCCTACAGCCAGGTTCATCTACGTCAACAACAATAACCTTCTCCAAAGCCCTGCAAACTTGTGGGACGACCGCCCTTCCCTACAGCCTGGTTCATCTATGTCAACAACAATAACCTTCTCTTAAGCCCTGCACACTCGTGGGCCAACCGCCATGACTTGACACCTGTTTCAAGTGACAACCAAGAACAAAGCTCTCCCTACGCACCTGTCCCTAACCACGCTGCCATAAATCACGGTCAAAATATGGCCGAAAAAGCTCATGATCGTGTGTGGGTAGGTGGGAAAAGCTACTGAACATGTCTAAGGTTTCGGCCATATATATGGCTTTGGGCTACATCCTCCAACGGATGTAGCTCATAACAGCCCAGTTGTCTAGACTGTGCAGCAATTCCCCCATGGCCCCCAGGGGACAGACCTACCTGGTCATTCAGCTGTCTCCCAAACATCTGTTTCACCTAAAAGCATACCTATCTGTGTGCAGAATGAGAGATTGCGCTGCACACAATGCAGGTGGCTGGGATGCAGAAGTAAGCGAGTGTTATATATGACATCCCTTTATGCAGTGTCAGGTTCCTGCTAGTAGGTCTTTAAGTGGGGCAACTTTGGACCTGATCCAATCAGGCCTTATTTTAACATCCTTAACTTTACAAGTTAACACACTGATGGATTAATTTCTCAACAATGATTATAAAAACTATTAAGGTAATTCATGTCAGAGATGCAGTTCCTTTTCACATTTCACAGGTTTTTACCTCACCTTTTGTTCTGGAGTTTTCCAGATGGTATGCTTCTGTATTTTTTTCTTGCAACATGGCTTTTGTATAGTGCACACTTTGAAGTGAGTAACCGCCAGGAGTCTGGGTGAAAGTTTTGTAGCAGGCTGAAGACACTGAAAGTTTCTTTTCAGTGGACCATAAAGGTGTTCAGACTACATGCATATTCAATCTTTGGTGTCTGCAGAGCGCACAGAGTGATGGTCAGTGCTTAATTTGTGCTTGTTGTTTCCGGTGCTGAGCACCAGCACTTATTTTTGAGGGCCGGAGCTTATTCTTCTGCCTCAAGCATTTGCTGCAAGCAAAAGACATATGGAAAAGACGGAGGAAGAGAAAAACAAAAAAGCCTCAAAAAGGGAGAAAGTAGAAAGCTGCTAGAGTGAGCTGAAGGGGCAGGAAGTGGCTTTATATGGATTGAAGAGGCCCAAGATGGTTTTAAGATTACGCTGCCTCAGTATTCGTGTTCACACATTTAATTGCAGCAGCCGCATGTTTAGGAGGAGGGCTTAGGGCACCGGCACCTTTTTATTTACAAATTCAGCTGGGAAAGTGTGTGAAGTAGTGAGATACGCAGCTGTTGAAATATGAACAGCACCAAAGGAAATGAAAATACAGTGGGAACAGGAGAATGGGTGAGTTATGTGCAGGGGAGGAGAAACAAGTAAGTATGTACAGAAAGGAAGAGTGAAAAGACAGTGTTGAAGAGGAAAGAGATGATGTGAGATATGGAGGTGAAGCAGTTCAGCCAATTGTGAGAAGAAAACGTTGCAAAGGTCTAACAGAGTGAGATATTGCAGAGGAAAGTGGTTTGCATGGAAGAATGGGAATGATCGAGACACTCAAAATACCACTGCCCCTTCCACAGAGCTTTGCAATGTTTACTTCATAGTCTTATCATTTCAGAATTGAAACATTTTCAATTCTAATTATTCATAATAAATTGATTGTTGTTACTTATTGCTTGCTTTAGAAGTAGGTCCGTTGTTGTGTTATATGTGTTATTTGTCTGGTTGCAAATGACAGAAAACTCACAGAGGCATCCAAATAGTGGTCAGATAGCTCACAGTGCAACACGCGGGATTTTAGTTTACATATGCCCATGGCCTTATTTATGTGGGCCACATCTCTTGGAAAGGATTTCTACCTATGCTTCTTTGGCCACCCCTCTTTGAGATACCCCTCACCTCTTTCACTCCCCTTAAAGCACATGCTAAATGCTAGTACACTTGCATGGTGGCTGCTTATTGTACAGTGTGGGTGTTTTGTAGCAGTGCTTTCTGTTGGAGTATTGGAAGGTAAGTAAAAGGTGGTGCAAAATTACAAGGAAAATAGAAAGGTTGTTGTACATGGATGTCATTTACGGGTAGCCAGTGTCACAGTTAGAGGACATATTGCTTTGTTAACGCCAAAGAGCTCTATTCTAAACAGCTAGATACTTTTAAAAATAAAGCATGAGCGTCAAAGTAAGTCTTAACTCGGATTATTGCATCTGCCTCAAATTTATCCAAAGAACTTTTTCACATTGTCACTAAACTTTATTTGCCTAAGTATTAAATTTTCACCTTCCCCCTACTAAGGAACTTTGGGATAAACTTTTGGAAATTGTGGTGTTCCTCAGAGATTTAGACTCTCTCCACTCCTACACAATCTAAGTTTCAATCTAAACCAGTGTACCCACTTGCTAGGTGATTACAACAGCACAGGGCACAATTCTATGTTATGCAGGTGACGTAAAGTTTTACTTTACAAGTCAAGTCATCAGAATACTTATACATCAAACTTTAACTGTGACAATCTGAATAACTGCATGGCAGTCACTCAGTGGTAGATGTCCTTCAATTTTCTGAAGCTGAGTATTTTAAACCCGGGGTCCTGCTTACCCCTCTCAGTATTGATCAGTGGAACAAGTTCTCTTTTCCCACATCAATGAGTCCTTGACCTACCCCTGTTAATGCCATAATAAATATAGGGATTCACCTTGACTCTTCGCTGTTATTGGAACTTCAGACTACCAAGGTAGCAAACAGCTGCTTCCTTCAGCTCAAAGTTCTAATTTTATTTGTCTCTTTTCTGGAAGCTGACTTGTTGCAAAACACAGCAGCTCGCCCTCGGACTAGCTATGCAGTAGAACCAAATGATGCCTATCTAAGATTGTGTAACTGGCTACCTGTACGTCACAGAATTCCTTTCAGATCTGTGATCTGTTATAAATGGGGTCTCTAGTTGGCAGTGGTTTTCACCCTGTCTAAGTAGGGGCCCTCACTCTAGTCAGAGTAAGGGAGCCTCATAGCTAAGATAGCCCCTGGTCACTCCCCTTGGTAGCTTGGCACAGACAAGCTTATCTCAGAGGCAATGTGTAAAGTATTGGTACACACACAGCAACACAGTGAAAACACCACAAAAAGTACTCCACAACAGTTTATAAAAATAACTTAGATTTATCTAAATAAAACAAGACCAAAGCGACAAAAATCCAACATACACAAGTAAAGATATAGCTTCTTAAAGGTTTAAATGAGTCTTAATCCATAGGAATCAATGGTTGTATCTTTTTAACACACAATACCTGGGATGCATCAAAAACAAAGACGATGTGGGCTGCAGGGGACGTGAGGTGCAGGAAAAGCAAAGCGATGCGTCCATTCCTTACTGCACAGAGGAGGTGATGCGTTGGTTCCTAACTTGCAGGGAAGGAGCGATGTCGAATCTCTCCTCGCAGGAGAGGCGATGTGTTGGTTCCTTACTGGCAGGGGAGGTGATGCGTTGGTTCCTCACTGGTAGGGAAGATGATGCTTCGGTTCTCTCCTTGCAGGAGTGACAGTGCTTCAGTTTCTGGCCCCACAGCCTCGGTTCCTTACTGCATTGTGGGGTCACTGAGAAAGTGACACCCAGGGATGATATGTGGAAAATCCAGACGCGCTGCGATGAAGGAGTTGTGGTGGAACAGGTGCTGCATTGATCCCACAGGTGCTGCGTCGATCTACCACCGCAAGACATGCTCTGCGTTGATTTCTTCATCTGCAAGACAGACGTTGCATCGATTTTCAGTCAGGGCACTCCGATGAGTGGATTTTCTCCCTCAGGACACCAGTTTCCACTTCCAGTGGCCCAGGGACTTAGTCGGGCACCACTTGGCAAGTCAGGACTCTCAACAGAAGAGCCCAGGCACTGTCAGATGAAGTCTTTGATGTCCCTGAGACTTCTGAACAGGACACAAGCTCAGTTAAAGCCCTTTGAGAACCTTGGAAAGAAGGATATAGAAAGCAAAGTCCAGTCCTTTCACTCTCAGGACAGAAGCAGCAGCAGCATGCCAGCACAGCAAAGCAGCGGGCAGTGTGGCAGTCCCTCCTACAGCATCCATCTCTTCTTCCTGGCAAAATTTCCTCAGTCCAGAAGTGTTTTGAAGTTGTGGTCTCAGAGATCCAATGCTTATACTCATTTCAGCCTTTGAAGTAGGCAAACTTTAAGGGGAAGTCTTTGGCGTGCACAAGACCCTGCCTTTTCTGCCACGGCCCCAGACACACTCCAGGGGGTTGGAGACTGCTTTGGTCCTAAAAAAGGACACCACACCAGTTTTAGAAAAATAGCCAATATTTATCTGTGTAAAACAAGACCAAAATGAGAAAAAGGGGCAGTACTCCTCCTCTAGCTCTTCAGCTCTTCTCCTTGGCAGAGGTTCCTCTTGATTCAGAAGGGTTTTGAAAGTCGGGTTTTCGGTCCACTACTTATACTCATTTCTGTTTTTCTAGCAGGCACACCAAAGGAAAGCCTCTGTTGTTGACAAGATCCTGCCTTGCCCAGACGTGGCCCCAGACACACTCAAAGGGTTCGGAGACTGCAGTGTGTGAGGACAGGCACAGCCCTTTCAGGTGTAAGTGTCAGTTCCTCCCCCGTTCCACTCTAGCCCAGGAGACTCATCAGGATATGCAGGCTACACCCCATCTCCCTTTGTGTCACTGTCTAGAGGGAATTCACAACAGGCCAACTGTCAGTCTGACCTAGACGTGGAATACACAAGCAGGCAGAGGCACAGAATGGTTAAGCATGAAAATGCCCACTTTCTAAAAGTGTCATTTTCAAACAGACAATCCAAAAAAAACTCTACTAAAATATGTATATTTTAATTGTGAGATCAGAGACCCCAAACTTCAGATCCCTACCTGCTCCCTCTGGGAAACTGCTCTTAACATTTTTTAAAGGCAGTCCCTATGTTAACCTATGGGAGAGATAGGCCTTGCAATAGTGAAAACCGAATTTGGTACTAATTCACTATCAGGACATGTAAAACACAATAGTACAAGTACTACCTTTTAAATACATTGCACCCTGCACATGGGGCTACATAGGGCCTACCTTAGGGGTGCCTCACATGTAGTAAAATGGAAGCCTTGGGCCTGATAAATGGGTACACTTGCCAGGTCGAATTGGCAGTGCAAGACTGCACACACGAACACTGCAGTGGCAGATCTGAAACATGTTTACAGGGCTACTCATGTGGTGGCAAAATCAGTGCTGCAGGCCCACCAGTAACATTTGATTTAAAGGCCCTGGGCACACATAGTGCACTTTACCAGGGATGTATTGGTAGATCAGTTATGCCAACCATGGATAAACCAATCACCAGTACAATTTACATAGGGAGCACTTGCACTGTAGCACTGATCAACAGTGGTAAAGTCCGCAGAGACTATAAACTAGCAAAAGCAGAGTCCAGCATACCATAAAAAAAGGAGGTGGAAGGCAAAACGACAGGGGAAACAACCCAAAAGATGCAAGGTCTAACAAGGACATGTTAATCATACCAGTAAATGTCCTACCTTTTAAATACACCACACGCTGCCCATGGGGCTGCCTTGGGCCTACCTTAGGGGTGGCTTACATGTAGTAAAAGATAAGTTTTGGGCCTGGCAAACGGATGCACTTGCCAGGTCGAAATGGCAGTTCAAAACTGCACACACAAACACTGCAGTGGCAGGTCAGAGACATGTTTCCAGGGTAACTGCAGATGGCTTCCCAAACCGAGACATGATTGTGGATCACTCAAAAGTTGCAAAGTTCCAAAAAGGCAAAAAGAAAAAAAGGCCAAAAAAAAGAAAAACCAGTATGTGGTGACATAATGGTCTCTGGTATGGAAGTAGTGTACACCTATCACTGTATATAAAGTACACATACAAGTCCTATCCCACATGTGCCACCAGTGTTAGAAATGGGGTCTCTAGTTGGCTGTGGTTTGGACCCTGTCCAAGTAAGGACTCTCATTCTAGTCAGGGTAAGGGAGGCACCCAGCTAAGGTAACCCCTGCTCACTCCCGTGTAGCTTGGCTAAAGCAGCCAGACTTATCTCAGAGGCAATGTGTAAAGTATTTGTACACGCACTCAGTAACACAGTGAAAACACCACAAACGTACTCCACGCCAGTTTACACAACTGGCCAATATTTATCTGAATACAACAAGACCAAAACAACAAAGATTCATCATACACAAGTAAAGATATCACTTGTTAAAGGTTTAAACAAGTCTTAATCCATAGGAATCAATGGTTCTATCCTTTTAACACACAGTACCTAAGATGCGTCAAAACAAAGACGATCTGGGCTTCAGAGGAGGTGAGGCGCAGGAAAAGCAAAACAATGCGTTGGTTCCTTACTGCGCAGAGGAGGTGATGCGTCAGTTCCTTACTGGGAGGGAAGGTGATGCATAGATCCTCTCCTCGCAGGAGAGGTGATGCATTGGTTCCTTACTGGCACAGGATGTGATGCGTCGGTTCCTTACTGGCAGGGGAGGTGATGTGTCAGTTTCAGGTCACACAGCCTCGGTTCCTTACTGCGTTGCGGGGTCGATGAGAAAGTGACGCCTCTGGACAATGCATGGAAAATCCAGACATGCTGCAATGATGGAGATGTGGTGGAAGAGGCGCTGCGTTGATCCCACAGTTAGTTCTTCCTCCCCATGGTGCAAGGGTGTCTGCGTTGCAGGGGTGATTGTTTTTGTGCTGGAAGGGACAAAACCAATCAAGAGAAGCGTTTTTCTCTTTCTATGTGTGCTGCAGAATGATTCACACATAGAAAAAGGAAAAACAAGGAGAAATAAAGGTATTTCTTCTTGTTGCGTCTCCCTTACGCCTCCTCTGGAGAGGCATGGGCTTTTGACTTATACCCAGGTTTACAAAATCTCGTAAATCTGGAAATGTGTCAAATGCATGGGTGTTACCCTATTGCAGGGTCAGACAATGCAGAGACTTGTGCTGCGTTGCCTTAGTCCATATGTACAAGGCCATGAAAAGCCAAGCAGGGTGGCTTTACGTGGACTTATAGATATGGCCCTGTAATATGCGCCACTGAACTGTCACTAAAAGTGATGTTCAGTGGTGCACAGCGGCTTATAAATAAGCCACTGAAAGTACAAGAAACTCTTTCTTTCCATGTAATGCAGTAGGTCTGCCCAAACCAACATGGCGAATGCACTACAGAACAAGTCAAACAGAGGCATGCAAACTGGACCTGTGAAATAGTAGCTTCTGTCTGAGTGCATTCCACCTCCTGGGGACAAGACCATCTGCCAGTGGCCTCCTACATGATCTGAGGAAAAGATGGACTCCAGGGGAGAACATGCTCCTTTCTCCCCCCAACACATCTACATTGAGGGAAGAAAAATCAGAGATCTAGACAGACGACAGAGAGCCCTGCCAACTACCACTCTAGCTCAGTCACTGAAAATAAATTGCTACAGGTTTTGCCAGGGTAGACAAAAAAAGCAGGATAGGCTTGTTGGGAAACATGTTGACACACCCTACTGAAGGGTTCTGTTTAGGAGGTCAGCATCCTCACAACTAAGGTCTAGGACAAGGAACGAGAAATCGGAGTAATGCGTAAGTAATCTAGACATTACAACAAAAGTGATTTTCTTTGTTTATTTTTAGGGCTGGATTGGCAATGTGGCTAACTGCAAGACCTCTTGCTCTTTAAAATACACAGAGTGGGATTTTGTTTCACCTACAAGAGTATTTCCCTCTCACCTCATGTTACGATACATCATGTTTCATGTGTCATCCACCTCCTGCAAAGAGTTTGCAAAGTAATACATAAAGGACTATTTTACACCCCAAAAGTAAACTGAATAAGACACATTAAATACTTCACCTCATAGACCACTGTTGGTTTTAGTGGGTCGCTGAAAATCCAAGCAATAAATAAAGATTCCTTTAAGCTGTGTACTCATCTTGTCACATTTGCTATCCTTCAAAGACAGAGCCTAAATGTCAGGCTATGTTTTCTACTTTTATATGTTTTTTAACATGGGCACTGGTGTTTCCAAACTTCTCTCACTTTGCAGTCAGTGAAAGAATGGTAAAGTGAATTATGTGACAATCTTGCAGGGGTACATGAAGTGCGAAAGAAAAGGCTGTAGAATGTAACTTTATTTTAACACACAAAAAAGTGCATACCTCTAAGTAAATGTTACAGATTCAGCAGAAAGCAAAAATGAAGCACATGTTTTATTATGAAGTGTGGTGAAAACAAAGATCTTAATAGGATCAGAACAAAGCCAAACCAGGGCCACTGGAGCTATGCAATTTTGCGACTGCACCAATTTTTGCACAATTACAGATTTGCCGCATTTGCCACCTAATCTATCATCTGCTGCATGATCTGCAGATTTTAACCCAAACATGTTTTTCTAGCTCAAATAGTTCATAAATTACTAAATATGCAATGACGTGTTGTAAAGAAATGGCTACCTGTTGCAGTTACCCCCCACTTTTTGCCTGATACTGATGCTGACTTGACTGAGAAGTGTGCTGGGACCCTGCTAACCAGGCCCCAGCACCAGTGTTCTTTCACCTAAAATGTACCATTGATCCCACAATTGGCACACCCTGGCACCTAGGTAAGTCCCTTGTAACTGGTACTTCTAGTACCAAGGGCCCTGATGCCAGGGAAGGTCTCTAAGGGCTGCAGCATGCATTATGCCACCCTAGAGACCCCTCACTCAGCACAGCCACACTGCTTACAAGCCTGTGTGTGCTAGTGAGAACAAAATGAGTAAGTCGACATGGCACTCCCCTCAGGGTGCCATGCCAGCCTCTCACTGCCTATGCAGTATAGATAAGACACCCCTCTAGCAGGCCTTACAGCCCTAAGGCAGGGTGCACTATACCATAGGTGAGGGTACCAGTGCATGAGCACTGTGCCCCTACAGTGTCTAAGCAAAACCTTAGACATTGTAAGTGCAGGGTAGCCATAAGAGTATATGGTCTGGGAGTCTGTTTTACACGAACTCCACAGCACCATAATGGCTACACTGAAAACTGGGAAGTTTGGTATCAAACTTCTCAGCACAATAAATGCACACTGATGCCAGTGTACATTTTATTGTAAAATACACCCCAGAGGGCACCTTAGAGGTGCCCCCTGAAACTTAACCGACTATCTGTGTAGGCTGACTAGTTTTAGCAGCCTGCCACAAACCGAGACATGTTGCTGGCCCCATGGGGAGAGTGCCTTTGTCACTCTGAGGCCAGTAACAAAGCCTGCACTGGGTGGAGATGCTAACACCTCCCCCAGGCAGGAATTGTCACACCTGGCGGTGAGCCTCAAAGGCTCACCTCCTTTGTGCCAACCCAGCAGGACACTCCAGCTAGTGGAGTTGCCCGCCCCCTCCGGCCAGGCCCCACTTTTGGCGGCAAGGCCGGAGAAGATAATGAGAAAAACAAGGAGGAGTCACTGGCCAGTCAGGACAGCCCCTAAGGTGTCCTGAGCTGAGGTGACTCTGACTTTTAGAAATCCTCCATCTTGCAGATGGAGGATTCCCCCAATAGGGTTAGGATTGTGACCCCCTCCCCTTGGGAGGAGGCACAAAGAGGGTGTACCCACCCTCAGGGCTAGTAGCCATTGGCTACTAACCCCCCAGACCTAAACACGCCCTTAAATTTAGTATTTAAGGGCTACCCTGAACCCTAGAAAATTAGATTCCTGCAACTACAAGAAGAAGGACTGCCCAGCTGAAAACCCCTGCAGCGGAAGACCAGAAGACGACAACTGCCTTGGCTCCAGAAACTCACCGGCCTGTCTCCTGCCTTCCAAAGATCCTGCTCCAGCGACGCCTTCCAAAGGGACCAGCGACCTCGACATCCTCTGAGGACTGCCCCTGCTTCGAAAAGACAAGAAACTCCCGAGGACAGCGGACCTGCTCCAAGAAAAGCTGCAACTTTGTTTTCAGCAACTTTAAAGAACCCTGCAAGCTCCCCGCAAGAAGCGTGAGACTTGCAACACTGCACCCGGCGACCCCGACTCGGCTGGTGGCGATCCAACACCTCAGGAGGGACCCCAGGACTACTCTGATACTGTGAGTACCAAAACCCGTCCCCCCTGAGCCCCTACAGCGCCGCCTGCAGAGGGAATCCCGAGGCTTCCCCTGACCGCGACTCTTTGAACCTAAAGTCCCGACGCCTGGGAGAGACCCTGCACCCGCAGCCCCCAGGACCTGAAGGACCGGACTTTCACTGGAGAAGTGACCCCCAGGAGTCCCTCTCCCTTGCCCAAGTGGAGGTTTCCCTGAGGAATCCCCCCCTTGCCTGCCTGCAGCGTTGAAGAGATCCCGAGATCTCTCATAGACTAACATTGCGAACCCGACGCTTGTTTCTACACTGCACCCGGCCGCCCCCGCGCCGCTGAGGGTGAAATTTCTATGTGGACTTGTGTCCCCCCCGGTGCCCTACAAAACCCCCCTGGTCTGCCCTCCGAAGACGCGGGTACTTACCTGCAAGCAGACCGGAACCGGGGCACCCCCTTCTCTCCATTCTAGCCTGTGCGTTTTGGGCACCACTTTGAACTCTGCACCTGACCGGCCCTGAGCTGCTGGTGTGGTGACTTTGGGGTTGCTCTGAACCCCCAACGGTGGGCTACCTTGGACCAAGAACTAAGCCCTGTAAGTGTCTTACTTACCTGGTTAACCTAACAAATACTTACCTCCCCTAGGAACTGTGAAAATTGCACTGTGTCCACTTTTAAAACAGCTATTTGTGAATAACTTGAAAAGTATACATGCAATTTTGATGATTTGAAGTTCCTAAAGTACTTACCTGCAATACCTTTCGAATAAGATATTACATGTAAAATTTGAACCTGTGGTTCTTAAAATAAACTAAGAAAAGATATTTTTCTATACAAAAACCTATTGGCTGGATTTGTCTCTGAGTGTGTGTACCTCATTTATTGTCTATGTGTATGTACAACAGATGCTTAACACTACTCCTTGGATAAGCCTACTGCTCGACCACACTACCACAAAATAGAGCATTAGTATTATCTATTTTTACCACTATTTTACCTCTAAGGGGAACCCTTGGACTCTGTGCATGCTATTCCTTACTTTGAAATAGCACATACAGAGCCAACTTCCTACACGTGTGTTGCAGCACAGTGGAAGGCCCTTTGTAAAGCTGGGTTGGTCACCTTTCTGTTGCTTATTGCCATATCTAGGTGTTACATTGGTATTAATTAGGTGAAATCAATGCCCAGAGAGTGTTACCAAGTTTAAAAATAATGAAGTAATATTAGTACAAAATGTGCCCAATTATGCTGCATAATTTGCTTTTTTGCTGCATGATTTATTCAACCCTCCTGCATAATTTGGACCTCTCCTGCCACATAATTCCAGTGGCCCTGATCAAGACACGTCACTTGGTGATGCACAAGTAATAAATATTCGCTGAAACCTGATTTCAATATTTTATTATTTGTGTACAATGTAGTTTTATCAGTAAAACTTTATGTCTGTGCAAATTTAGAGAACATCTCAATAGAAAATGTGCTGTTTGTAAATGGTAATGTGCTACCGCATGGTGCTTTAGTTATATTAAAAAATCATCTTCTTCATGTCCATTAAAGCTAGGATGGTCGTGAAAGTTTGTTGTACTAAAAAAAGTGGACTGTGGTTCTAAAAAGTTTGGGAAGCACTGTCATAGACACATTGCACAGAGAAAGAATTTTCCTTTGTGTTTTTTCATTAGCATGTAGTTAGAGCTCAACCTACAAGCCAGACCTAATGGTTTTGCCAATGTTTGTTATAGAAGTTTTTTTTAACAGAATCTGTGACTTGTGGCTAATAGATTCCATCCTTTGGCTCCCCCTGCATTGGAAAGGCTTGAGATGGAATAGTCTTTGTCCCGGAATAGATTGAATCAATGGTGTCAATAGTAGTAGCAGTGTGTCTTTTCAAAAAGATACTGCTGTTGTTGCTCATTGGTTACTCTCAGTTGTTACTAGCAGAAGTATAATTTACTGAGTCTAGTCAGAGACAGCCAGCCAATCATTGAGGGACCCTCTGGTGGTTGCTGGCTTATGGAAGGCCTGGACACCACAGAGGGCTGTCATCGTTGTTGACATTCTATAGCGCACCTCCCGCCATTAGCATGGCATTCGGCAAGAGTGCATCTAGGTTGGGGAGGTGTGAAAGCAATGGTGATGTGCCAGACCAGAGGACAGAACCAACACTGCTCACACAGTTTATTGGTCACTGCAAATCCTAAATGAACAAATATGTTCAGAGTTCTGCATTCAATTGTTGTGTTTAAGGGCAGTGTGTGTTCTATGTGGTGATAGTGCGATGGAGAGCATGGTGATACCCAGCAGTATGGAGTATCTGATCCGTGCTGGGCGCGTGTGCTGTGGGTATGTCTCTGGGCTCCAGGTCCTTCCACATTGGCTACTGTACTGGCTCACAGATTATCATCTTTTAGAGAGCAAGGGCCTGATACAGAGTTTGGTGGACAGGTCACTCCATCACAAGCCTGGCAGGGATCCCTTCTGCCTTATTACAGGTGCATTATATGCAGGGACAGTGGATTTATGCAGCAGGCCAAGACCTAAATTGTGCGGCAAGGAAAGTCGAGTTATGTGGCATATTGTTTTATAGTATTCCTTTATTATTTTCTCATTTGTCCACATTTAAACATTGTGTTGGCCATGTTTAAACCTCATTAGAACTAGTTTAAACACCGAAATACAGCAATATGCAACTGAAAGGTGGCTAGTCAACTCTTATGAAGGGCTTCCCACTACACGGAAACAGATGTTGCTGCCAAACTATGCAGATTATGCAGCAGATGATAGATTAAGTAGCAAATGCGACAAATTCATAATTAATGTGGGAAAACGCGGTTCAGCAGAAAGGCATCATTTAAGTGGCCCTGTTTATATGTTATGGCACTTTAACTTATTCGGACAGTATAGCTGTCACGTTTGTGCTCTAAACTTAAAATCGGGCCTTAAATTTAGGCCTTTCCTGCTGTGAACCCTCATCTTCCAGAAGAAGGTTATTTATCGACCCCAGTGCATGCTAAATTAACAGTAACAGCTAAAATGATCGGATTTCCAAGCTGGGTTCAACTTCATGGAAGGTGTAATCTTCACTGCTGTAGGAAGGTGCCTACGGGGTGTAGAATAATCCCCCAGGAGACTAACAGGGGTCTCACAGACAGTGCATTCCCTAGCAAGGACACTGACATACATTAGCCTGAACTAAAAGTATTGCGGGATGTTTTTAGCAATACTTTTTCAACAACAAATGTTGCACTGAGCATCAGTGGCGGCATATAGATGTGGAGAGTGAAGTGTTTAGCACGTGTATGTGAGACGGGAATTAAGTTTGGATAAAACGCACCCTGGATGACAGGTGGAAACAGAACACTTAACTACTAGTGACCGCAACTTGTAGACGTATACTGTGTATGTTTACAACAGAGTGTCTCAGCCGGCTATCGTGTGTCTGCATTCACAGCAGATAACTTTTTAGAGCTCTTATGACCTCTGGGAGACCTCGAGTAGCCAGATGTAGGGCGGTCAGTTGTTCCTGTATTGTGGTCAAGGAGCCAGAATGTACCAAGAAGAATGTGACTTCGAATATTAGGTATGCTCTTGGCGAGTAACTTGTAGTGAGACTAGAGTGGCCAGACGTCCCGGATTTGCCCGGACAGTCCTGGTTTTTGAAGGCGTGTCCCGGCACTTTCTTCTAAAACCAAACAATGTCACAGTTTTTAAGAGAGGGTCAGGTGAACCTGCACATTAATCACGGTTTTGTGCAGGCTCTCATTTCAACCCCTCTCAGAAACAAGGGACAGAAGTTCACTGGTTGAACCTCTCATGCTGTACTGCCGCCTCATTTAAGCAGCACAGCAGGATTTAATGAGGCGTAAATCAGAGCCAGCCTACCTCAAGGCTGGGACAACCAGCCAGACCCAGGAGCCCTACATAGAAAGGGGAGGGAATGTAAAACTAAATATATAGGTAAATATATATATATATATGTCATATCAAAATGCTTCCTTCTGCATGGAAAGAAACGTCTCGGCCGAGACGTTTCTTTCCATGCAGAAGGAAGCATTTTGATATGAAGTTTAGGGGTTTGCGACCCCGTCTCGGTCTGCCGTGAGGACGCAGACGATCGCGCAATTTGAAGGAGTAGGATATATATATGTATATGCTGGCTTGTGACCTTATAGGTCATGTAGTCCTATTTCTATGTTTGTGTCTGAAAATCTGGTCACCCTAAGTGAGACCTAAGGGAGGAGGTGTGGCCTAATGGATGGCAGAGCTGCCCACTTGGCACTTGGGTAGCCAGGTTCGAGTCCTGGCGTTGTTTCAACATCCTGTGATTCTAGGCAAATCACTTAATCTTGCAGTGCCTAAAAAGAACAAGCAGTTCCAGTGCAATGGGTGTCGCATTTGCTCGCGTTAGAGTTAATAGCATTGTAAATTCCTAACTGAATTTTTCATGCCACTTAAATTGAAAATGAAAAGTAAAACAGCTGACATAAGCGAGCCGATTCAAAGCGCCATGGCCACCATGAGGATGAGCGCGAAGGAGACACACAAAAAGAAGTTTGATCGCAAACGTGTTGGTAATCGTGCTATTATCCATGTAACAGGGGCAGTCTGCAAGGCGGTAACAAAACCGCTCCAAGGAGGGACAAACGTAAAGCATTTACCAATGATAACAAAGGATTTTTGAAAAGCAAGCACCCGAACAAGTGAAAGTGATGGGCGGACAATGGTCGTGGTGAAAAGCCCACAGAATACTTACAACAGGCCAAAGTGCTGGTATGCTCGACCTAAAAAAAGAGATTCTGGACACCCCTTGTGTAATGTAATAGGGCACTCTGATGCCCTTGGGCCAATTTTGCGCTGCAAACACAAGGCCTGGCATCATTTGTAAGGATTGTTTGACCACGCACGGGCATGAGCCAGCTTTAAACGCTGAGAGAAATAGTCCTGACCTCTAACTGGAAAGCAAATCACCTGGGTATAATTAAAGAAAACTTACAGGCCCTTCGAGAGTAGCACAGCTGCTGCTGTCATGGGAAATTCCATAACAGGGCAGCGAAGCCCAGGACCTGGAAACCACAAAGCCAAAGATAACCACCAGAAATAAATGCACAGATACATCAGACCTCAGCAAATAGCAGGCTGGCATTGGCACCACGGGTCGTCTCACAAGGGACAGGAGAAATGTGTAGCAAAATAAGCACAGAGACGGTAACAGTGGGTTCACAGGCTGGCTACCAGAGAAGCCAGACTTAACTCAAAGAAATGTAGAAACTTGACATTATACAGAGAGGGAAGCCCGATGTTCAGAGCGGCCTGAAGTCTGACCATTTTCCAGAGCCCTCCCAGCTGTAGAAAAACGTCCGTTGACCATCAAGAACCTGACATCCCCTGCATGAGGTTTAGCAAAGGTAGTGCACAAAAGAAGGACTCAGTCTGGTAGATATCAAAGAAACTGGATATGTATTGTTACCAGAGATTCATATAGCACCTTGTTGTCATTACTGTGACCTTGTGGTCCTGCTGGGTTTGGTACCTTCATGCCCAGGTCTCTAGGATTTCAGCACAGATCGGAGCATGTTTTTTCTGTGCGTGGGCTCAGCAGTAGTGTGGGTGCGGGTCCTACTGCTATGCATGTTTAGTCGCAGTATGGTTTGGTGCACAGCGAGAGACGTTAACTAATTTAGGCACATGCCATCTGAAGGACTGGTATACGTACTACCTAACTTTAGGTATGACTATGAGGTATGTCTACAAAGACACACACAAATACACTTGCACATACCTACACAAATCCATGCACATCAAATACACATACGTAGCTACCCATTTTACAAGCAACACTTCTATGGGAAATACCCTTAACAATGCAGTTCGAACCACTCTGTGACTTAACAATGCGGTCCAAACCACGAATGAGTCTTTACAATGCATTCCTTTACTGCGCAAGTCGTTACATCCACTTGCTGACAGGAAAGCGTTGTTGGATTGATGTCGGACTTTAAGTCCAACACTTTTCGTACTGTTGCTAGACTGGAGCTGGGATAGTAAATTATACTATTCCAAAGTCCAGCGCTTTCCCTAAGGCAAGTTGTTGTAACGACTTGCGTGGTAAAGGAATGTGTTGTAAAGACGCATTCGTGGTTGTTATGAAATGTGTGCTAAATGAATGCGTGGTTCCAACACACAACCTAATTCCATACATGTTCATACATATTTATAGGGATGGGCAAAATTCCTGTATTTTTCTTTCGCAAAATTATGAGAAATTAAAATGTGTAATTTTGCGTTGTATTTGAGCGTGAGATGCATTCTTGTGTCAATGTTTGGTACGAGTACACATTTAAACAAAAGTACCACCAACAACAGAAGCTCACTTTCTGTTGCTCCCATGGACTCACTGTAAATCTTTACAATGAATTGTGTTTACTGCACATTTTGACCCAAAAAGTAGTGTAATGGCATACTTTCAGGAATTTTGTGTACATAGCATAATTTTAAATTCCCCAAATTATGTTGAAGTAATTTAACTTTCACCAAGGCCTGATGTTTATGCTTTATTAAAAATGCTGTATTGCTTTAATAATAATGTAAACGTTTAACTTCTGGGAATATACTTGGGGAGATCCATTCGGTCCCAATTTGTATTCTTTGTGTGAAGCCATTTACATTAATTGAAGGAGCCTCTGGGTAGCTGGACCTTTCACCAACATTAAATATTCAAATCATTTTTCTGAATAATGCAAACACCCAGGAGCTCTCCCCCTTAATGTGCTGGGTTTTAGGCAAACAGTGGAAAAGCAAAGCAGACCAAATTGAATACCAATTGTACTTTACCATAGATATTCTGACATTCACTCTAGAACCCCGGCTAAGTTCAGATTGCGAACCCCAAATATCTTCCCCTACAGATGCTTACAACATGTTGAGCCCTGATTATGAGCCATGTATTATTCCACAGGAGTCAAAACATCAACTAATATCAAGTGTAAAAATAATTCATTTGCTGTATTCTATCAGAAGTACATTTGTGTCATGCACTGTCCATAATACCCTCACTTCTTCTACTTAACTCAGGGGCATGACATTTTACAAAAATATAGACTTGTCCAAGGGATGGGTTGTTTCAGTAATCAAATTTTCCTATAAAAAATCTACTTTTGCCTCTTTGCGCCATGCAGGGAGGTGACACATTTCTGATTCATTATGATTAAGCTAAAGCTATGACAATAGCCTCTTTAAGGCTCATATAACAATGCTTGTATTCATAGAAAGACCTTAATTTAGCCATCTTTCTGCAAATCTGCATCGAGGCTGGAAGTTGGCAGTATGACATAGTTCAAGGGCTGGAATGCCCTTTGAGTCTGTGCACGCGGGCAAACATACGCTTATAGGTGTTCACAAACCAGCCCATTCCCACATTGAAAAAGATTCGAAGTTTTCTCTCCACCAGGTAGAAGTAAATCTTTGTTGATGATGGAAAAAAGGAGTGTCGGGAAATTGAATGTGCAATTGCTCAGCAGATTTGCATATGAGCAAATGGAAATTACAAAAGTGTGCTAGGAGTAAGGTTTGTGTTCTACTTCTGGAAACTGTTGTGATCTCCTGGAAGTTGTAAATCTGCCTGCTGGTAAACCCTTGTGACATTCTTAAGGAATTGGGCCCCTAATTTATTTTCATACTGCACATAATGTTGACTTGTTGGTTTTACAACAATTTATGTTTTGTGTAAATATTAGCATGTATCAAACACGTTTTATTAAATGATGCCTCACAGAAATGATATTTACAATTGCACAATAGTTTAGCAAAACATTTTTTTCAAGCTGCTGTGAGAAAGTAGCCTCTTTCTAGCCTTGTTACCCCCACTTTTGGCCTGTTTGTGAGTGTATGTCAGGGTGTTTTCACTGTCTCACTGGGATCCTGCTAGCCAGGGCCCAGTGCTCATAGTGAAAACCCTATGTTTTCAGTATGTTTGTTATGTGTCACTGGGACCCTGCTAGTCAGGACCCCAGTGCTCATAAGTTTGTGGCCTATATGTATGTGTTCCCTGTGTGGTGCCTAACTGTCTCACTGAGGCTCTGCTAACCAGAACCTCAGTGGTTATGCTCTCTCATTTCTTTCAAATTGTCACTAACAGGCTAGTGACCAATTTTACCAATTTACATTGGCTTACTGGAACACCCTTATAATTCCCTAGTATATGGTACTGAGGTACCCAGGGTATTGGGGTTCCAGGAGATCCCTATGGGCTGCAGCATTTCTTTTGCCACCCATAGGGAGCTCTGACAATTCTTACACAGGCCTGCCACTGCAGCCTGAGTGAAATAACGTCCACGTTATTTCACAGCCATTTTACACTGCACTTAAGTAACTTATAAGTCACCTATATGTCTAACCTTTACCTGGTAAAGGTTAGGTGCAAAGTTACTTAGTGTGAGGGCACCCTGGCACTAGCCAAGGTGCCCCCACATTGTTCAGGGCCAATTCCCCGGACTTTGTGAGTGCGGGGACACCATTACACGCGTGCACTACATCTAGGTCACTACCTATATGTAGCTTCACAATGGTAACTCCGAATATGGCCATGTAACATGTCTATGATTATGGAATTGCCCCCTCTATACCATCCTGGCATAGTTGGCACAATCCCATGATCCCAGTGGTCTGTAGCACAGACCCTGGTACTGCCAAACTGCCCTTCCTGGGGTTTCACTGCAGCTGCTGCCAACCCCTCAGACAGGCAGCTGCCCTCCTGGGGTCCAGCCAGGCCTGGCCCAGGATGGCAGAACAAAGGACTTCCTCTGAGAGAGGGTGTTACACCCTCTCCCTTTGGAAAATGGTGTGAAGGCAGGGGAGGAGTAGCCTCCCCCAGCCTCTGGAAATGCTTTCTTGGGCACAGATGTGCCCAATTCTGCATAAGCCAGTCTACACCGGTTCGGGGGACCCCTTAGCCCTGCTCTGGCGCGAAACTGGACAAAGGAAAGGGGAGTGACCACTCCCCTGACCTGTACCTCCCCTGGGAGGTGCCCAGAGCTCCTCCAGTGTGCTCCAGACCTCTGCCATCTTGGAAACAGAGGTGCTGCTGGCACACTGGACTGCTCTGAGTGGCCAGTGCCACCAGGTGACGTCAGAGACTCCTTCTGATAGGCTCCTTCAGGTGTTGCTAGCCTATCCTCTCTCCTAGGTAGCCAAACCCTCTTTTCTGGCTATTTAGGGTCTCTGTCTCTTGGGATTCCTTAGATAACGAATGCAAGAGCTCATCAGAGTTCCTCTGCATCTCTCTCTTCACCTTCTGCCAAGGAATCGACTGCTGACCGCGCTGGAAGCCTGCAAACCTGCAACATAGTAGCAAAGACGACTACTGCAACTCTGTAACGCTGATCCTGCCGCCTTCTCGACTGTTTTCCTGGTGGTGCATGCTGTGGGGGTAGTCTGCCTCCTCTCTGCACTAGAAGCTCCGAAGAAATCTCCCGTGGGTCGACGGAATCTTCCCCCTGCAACCGCAGGCACCAAAAAGCTGCATTACCGGTCCCTTGGGTCTCCTCACAGCACGACGAACGAGGTCCCTCGAATCCAGCAACTCTGTCCAAGTGACTCCCACAGTCCAGTGACTCTTCAGTCCAAGTTTGGTGGAGGTATGTCCTTGCCTCACCTCGCTAGACTGCATTGCTGGGAACCGTGACTTTTGCAGCTACTCCGGCCCCTGTGCACTTCCGGCGGAAATCCTTCGTGCACAGCCAAGCCTGGGTCCACGGCACTCTAACCTGCATTGCACGACTTTCTAAGTGGGTCTCCGGCGACGTGGGACTCCTTTGTGCGACTTCGGGTGAGCACTGTTTCACGCATCCTTGTAGTGCCTGTTTCTGGCACTTCTCCGGGTGCTACCTGCTGCTAAGAGGGCTCCTTGTCTTGCTCGACGTCCCCTCTACCTCCTGGTCCAATTTGCGACCTCCTGGTCCCTCCTGGGCTGCAGCAGCGTCCAAAAACGCTAACCGCACGATTTGCAGCTAGCAAGGCTTGTTGGCGTTCTTTCGGCGGGAAAACACTTCTGCACAACTCTACAAGGCGAGAGGGATCCGTCCTCTAAAGGGGAAGTCTCTAGCCTCTTGCGTTCCTGCAGAAACCGCAGCTTCTTCAGTCCAGTCGAAGTTTCTTTGCACCCGCAGCTGGCATTTCCTGGGCATCTGCCCATCTCCGACTTGCTTGTGACTTTTGGACTTGGTCCCCTTGTTCCACAGGTACCCCAGATTGGAAATCCAGCGTTGTTGCATTGTTGGTTTGTGTCTTTCCTGCATTATTCCTCTAACACGACTTCTTTGTCCTTAGGGGAACTTTAGTGCACTTTGCACTCACTTTTCAGGGTCTTGGGGAGGGCTAATTTTCTAACTCTCACTATTTTCTAATAGTCCCAGCGACCCTCTACAAGGCCACATAGGTTTGGGGTCCATTCGTGGTTCACATTCCACTTTTGGAGTATATGGTTTGTGTTGCCCCTATCCCTATGTGTCCCCATTGCATCCTATTGTAACTATACATTGTTTGCACTGTTTTCTAAGACTATACTGCATATTTCTGGTATTGTGTATATATATCTTGTGTATATTTCCTATCCTCTCACTGAGGGGACACTCTGAGATACTTTGGCATATTGTCATAAAAATAAAGTACCTTTATTTTTAGTATAACTGTGTATTGTGTTTTCTTATGATATTGTGCATATGACACTAAGTGGTTCTGTAGTAGCTTCACACGTCTCCTAGTTCAGCCTAAGCTGCTCTGCTAAGCTACCATTATCTATCAGCCTAAGCTGCTAGACACCCTATACACTAATAAGGGATAACTGGGCCTGGTGCAAGGTGCAAGTACCCCTTGGTACTCACTACAAGCCAGTCCAGCCTCCTACATTGGTTGTGCAGCGGTGGGATAAGTGCTTTGAGACTACTTACCACTCTTGTCATTGTACTTTTAATAAGAGAAAAATATACAAAACAAGTTCAGTGTATATACACATTGCCAAAAAGTTTTGCATTTCCTCTTTTCACTCTTTTCTAAGTGCTGAAAAGTACTTCTAACTTTCTAAAAAGTTCTAAAAAGTTTTAAAAGTTTTTTTCTCTGTCTTTCTAAAAGCTCTAACAAACTTTTTTCTCTTTTTCTATCACTTTAACTCTCTCTAAAAATGTCTGGCACAGGCCAAAATGTTGATCTGTCCAAACTTGCATATGACCACCTTAGCTGGAAAGGAGCAAGGAGTCTCTGTGTAGAGAGAGGTTTGAGTGTAGGGAAGAATCCTTCCTTGGAACTGTTACTTAACATGCTTAGAGAACAGGATAAGGCTAGAAGTGCCCCATCTGTAGAAAAAGTAGCTAATGGTTCCCAATCTGATCCAGGGACTCCCCCAGGAAAAGATTCAGGAAAGAAACTTCCTAGCCTTCCCATTACTAGACAGTCTAGCATAACTGGTAATGATGAAGAGCCACACCATACAAATAGTGTTGTCTCACATCATAGCAAAAGCATTTATTCTCACCACAGTGGTACTGATGTTTCTGTTAGCCAAGCTGTTAGGGTGCCCTCTGTAAGGGACAGGTCTCCTTCTGTCCATTCTCACCATACTTCTGTTTCAAGACATGTCCCTCCCACCCACCCTGATGACAGATTGTTAGAAAGGGAACTCAATAGATTGAGAGTGGAACAAACCAGACTGAAGCTCAAGAAGCAACAGCTGGATTTGGATAGACAGACTTTAGAAGTAGAGAAGGAGAGACAGAAACTGGGTTTAGAAACCCATGGTGGCAGCAGCAGTATTCCCCATAGTCATCCTGCAAAAGAGCATGATTCCAGGAATCTGCACAAGATAGTTCCCCCTTATAAGGAGGGGGATGACATTAACAAGTGGTTTGCTGCACTTGAGAGGGCCTGTGTTGTACAGGATGTCCCTCAAAGGCAGTGGGCTGCTATCCTATGGCTATCATTTAGTGGAAAAGGTAGGGATAGGCTCCTTACTGTGAAAGAAAATGAAGCTAATGATTACAAAGTTCTTAAGAATGCACTCCTGGATGGTTATGGCTTAACCACTGAACAATACAGGAATAAAGTTCAGAGAGACCAAAAAGGAGTCTTCACAAGACTGGGTTGATTTCATTGACCATTCAGTGAAGGCCTTGGAGGGGTGGTTACATGGCAGTAAAGTTACTGATTATGACAGCCTGTATAACTTGATCCTGAGAGAGCATATTCTTAATACTTGTATGTCTGATTTGTTGCACCAATACCTGGTAGACTCTGATCTGACCTCTCCCCAAGAATTGGGAAAGAAGGCAGACAAATGGGTCAGAACAAGGGTGAACAGAAAAGTTCATACAGGGGGTGACAAAGATGGCAATAAGAAGAAAGATGGTGAAAAATCTCAAGATAAGCTTGGGGATAAGGGTAAAACCAAAGATCCCACTTCAAATCTTAAACACTCTTCAGAGGGTGGGGATAAAACTAATTCTTCCTCTTCTTCTCAACCTGCACACATTAAAAAGCCTTGGTGCTTTGTGTGTAAAAACGGAGGCCATAGGCCAGGGGATAAGTCCTGTCCAGGTAAACCCCCTGAGCCCACCACCACTTATACATCAAGCTCTAGTGCCCCTAGCAGTAGTGGTACTAGTGGTGGGACTGCTGGCAACAGTCAAGCAAAGGGTGTAGTTGGGTTCACTTATGGGTCCATCATAGAAACTGGGGTAGTCAGTCCCAAGACAGTTTCTGTCACACCTAGTGGCATTGGCCTTGCCACACTGGCTGCTTGTCCCCTTACAATGGATAAGTACAGGCAGACAGTTTCAATAAATGGTGTAGAGGCCTTGGCCTACAGGGACACAGGTGCCAGTATCACTTTGGTGACTGAAAACCTAGTGCACCCTGATCAACACATCATTGGACAACAGTATAAGATTATTGATGTCCATAACTCCACTAAGTTTCTTCCCTTAGCTATAATTCAGTTTAGTTGGGGTGGAGTTACTGGCCCTAAGCAGGTGGTGGTATCACCTAGCTTACCTGTAGACTGTCTCTTAGGTAATGACCTAGAGGCCTCAGGTTGGGCTGATGTAGAGTTTTATGCCCATGCAGCCATGCTGGGCATCCCAGAGGAATTGTTCCCTCTCATTTCTACTGAAATGAAAAAGCAAAGGAGAGAAGGCCTGAAAACTCAGGATCCCTCTCCATCAACAGGTAAAAAGGGTATCACAGTATCCCCTAACCACCCTACCATTCAGGATACCATTCCTGTGGTGGGAGAAACCTCTCCTGGGGTGGCACCTGTTCCAAGGGAATCATCAGTTGGCAAAACTGTACTCCCTGAGGTAAAAGTACCTCTCTGTGGGATAACTAACATTGGTGAGAAAAAGAGCACCATTTTAGTTAACATGGAGCATCCCTCCAACCCTCCCAGAGAAACTTTAGTGCAGAAAACCTGCACTGCCTCACAACACTTAGGACAGCATCCCTGCCCTAGTGTGGAGCTCATAGGACAGCATCCCTGCCCTGCTCCAACTCAAGAGAAACAGCATCCCTGTTCTCTCTTCCAGCCATATGGACAAAGTTTTTGCCCAGCTATGGCTTTATTGAGACAGCATCCCTGTCTGGCATTTCCATCATTACAAATAGGTTCAGTGGACAATTCCCACTGCTCTAAACTAAAACTTACTGATAGAAACTCTGAAAATACATCTTCACATTGTTGCTTAGCTAAAAAACTTCAAACAGGGTGGTTTACATCCCCACAGGGAAGTAACCATATAGTGGATGATAAAGGGAGTAACCAGTCTATTGCAGAGCTACTCTCTACTTATCACCACTTAGACAATAAAGTCTCAACTGGCCAAGGTTAGCCTTATTGTCCTTCGTTTGGGGGGGGGGTTGTGTGAGAAAGTAGCCTCTTTCTAGCCTTGTTACCCCCACTTTTGGCCTGTTTGTGAGTGTATGTCAGGGTGTTTTCACTGTCTCACTGGGATCCTGCTAGCCAGGGCCCAGTGCTCATAGTGAAAACCCTATGTTTTCAGTATGTTTGTTATGTGTCACTGGGACCCTGCTAGTCAGGACCCCAGTGCTCATAAGTTTGTGGCCTATATGTATGTGTTCCCTGTGTGGTGCCTAACTGTCTCACTGAGGCTCTGCTAACCAGAACCTCAGTGGTTATGCTCTCTCATTTCTTTCAAATTGTCACTAACAGGCTAGTGACCAATTTTACCAATTTACATTGGCTTACTGGAACACCCTTATAATTCCCTAGTATATGGTACTGAGGTACCCAGGGTATTGGGGTTCCAGGAGATCCCTATGGGCTGCAGCATTTCTTTTGCCACCCATAGGGAGCTCTGACAATTCTTACACAGGCCTGCCACTGCAGCCTGAGTGAAATAACGTCCACGTTATTTCACAGCCATTTTACACTGCACTTAAGTAACTTATAAGTCACCTACATGTCTAACCTTTACCTGGTAAAGGTTAGGTGCAAAGTTACTTAGTGTGAGGGCACCCTGGCACTAGCCAAGGTGCCCCCACATTGTTCAGGGCCAATTCCCCGGACTTTGTGAGTGCGGGGACACCATTACATGCGTGCACTACATCTAGGTCACTACCTATATGTAGGTTCACAATGGTAACTCCGAATATGGCCATGTAACATGTGTATGATCATGGAATTGCCCCCTCTATACCATCCTGGCATAGTTGGCACAATCCCATGATCCCAGTGGTCTGTAGCACAGACCCTCGTACTGCCAAACTGCCCTTCCTGGGGTTTCACTGCAGCTGCTGCTGCTGCCAACCCCTCAGACAGGCAGCTGCCCTCCTGGGGTCCAGCCAGGCCTGGCCCAGGATGGCAGAACAAAGGACTTCCTCTGAGAGAGGGTGTTACACCCTCTCCCTTTGGAAAATGGTGTGAAGGCAGGGGAGGAGTAGCCTCCCCCAGCCTCTGGAAATGCTTTCTTGGGCACAGATGTGCCCAATTCTGCATAAGCCAGTCTACACCAGTTCAGGGGACCCCTTAGCCCTGCTCTGGCGCGAAACTGGATAAAGGAAAGGGGAGTGACCACTCCCCTGACCTGTACCTCCCCTGGGAGGTGCCCAGAGCTCCTCCAGTGTGCTCCAGACCTCTGCCATCTTGGATACAGAGGTGCTGCTGGCACACTGGACTGCTCTGAGTGGCCAGTGCCACCAGGTGACGTCAGAGACTCCTTCTGATAGGCTCCTTCAGGTGTTGCTAGCCTATCCTCTCTCCTAGGTAGCCAAACCCTCTTTTCTGGCTATTTAGGGTCTCTGTCTCTTGGGATTCCTTAGATAACGAATGCAAGAGCTCATCCGAGTTCCTCTGCATCTCTCTCTTCACCTTCTGCCAAGGAATCGACTGCTGACCGCGCTGGAAGCCTGCAAACCTGCAACATAGTAGCAAAGACGACTACTGCAACTCTGTAACGCTGATCCTGCCGCCTTCTCGACTGTTTTCCTGGTGGTGCATGCTGTGGGGGTAGTCTGCCTCCTCTCTGCACTAGAAGCTCCGAAGAAATCTCCCGTGGGTCGACGGAATCTTCCCCCTGCAACCGCAGGCACCAAAAAGCTGCATTACCGGTCCCTTGGGTCTCCTCTCAGCACGACGAGCGAGGTCCCTCGAATCCAGCAACTCTGTCCAAGTGACTCCCACAGTCCAGTGACTCTTCAGTCCAAGTTTGGTGGAGATAAGTCCTTGCCTCACCTCGCTAGACTGCATTGCTGGGAACTGCGACTTTTGCAGCTACTCCGGCCCCTGTGCACTTCTGGCGGAAATCCTTCGTGCACAGCCAAGCCTGGGTCCACGGCACTCTAACCTGCATTGCACGACTTTCTAAGTTGGTCTCCGGCGACGTGGGACTCCTTTGTGCGACTTCGGGAGAGCACCGTTTCACGCATCCTCGTAGTGCCTGTTTCTGGTACTTCTCTGGGCGCTACCTGCTGCTAAGAGGGCTCCTTGTCTTGCTCGATGTCCCCTCTACCTCCTGGTCCAATTTGCGACCTCCTGGTCCCTCCTGGGCCGCAGCAGCGTCCAAAAACGCTAACCGCACGATTTGCAGCTAGCAAGGCTTGTTGGCGTTCTTTCGGCGGGAAAACACTTCTGCACGACTCTACAAGGCGAGAGGGATCCGTCCTCCAAAGGGGAAGTCTCTAGCCTCTTGCGTTCCTGCAGAAACCGCAGCTTCTTCAGTCCAGTCGAAGCTTCTTTGCACCCGCAGCTGGCATTTCCTGGGCATCTGCCCATCTCCGACTTGCTTGTGACTTTTGGACTTGGTCCCCTTGTTCCACAGGTACCCCAGATTGGAAATCCAGCGTTGTTGCATTGTTGGTTTGTGTCTTTCCTGCATTATTCCTCTAACACGACTTCTTTGTCCTTAGGGGAACTTTAGTGCACTTTGCACTCACTTTTCAGGGTCTTGGAGAGGGCTAATTTTCTAACTCTCACTATTTTCTAATAGTCCCAGCGACCCTCTACAAGGTCACATAGGTTTGGGGTCCATTCGTGGTTCACATTCCACTTTTGGAGTATATGGTTTGTGTTGCCCCTATCCCTATGTGTCCCCATTGCATCCTATTGTAACTATACATTGTTTGCACTGTTTTCTAAGACTATACTGCATATTTCTGGTATTGTGTATATATATCTTGTGTATATTTCCTATCCTCTCACTGAGGGTACACTCTGAGATACTTTGGCATATTGTCATAAAAATAAAGTACCTTTATTTTTAGTATAACTGTGTATTGTGTTTTCTTATGATATTGTGCATATGACACTAAGTGGTTCTGTAGTAGCTTCACACGTCTCCTAGTTCAGCCTAAGCTGCTCTGCTAAGCTACCATTATCTATCAGCCTAAGCTGCTAGACACCCTATACACTAATAAGGGATAACTGGGCCTGGTGCAAGGTGCAAGTACCCCTTGGTACTCACTACAAGCCAGTCCAGCCTCCTACAGCTGCACATTTTTTATGCTCATTTTATTTTGTAAGCAAACAATCACCAATCTTGCTTTCATGCTTTTGAATGGAATTTATGTAATCTGGGAGCATTATAAAAGCCCTAAATTGTGAAAGTTTGCAAACATGGGTACACGTTTTTATACGGGAACCACAGTCAGTAATGCAAACTGAGCTCACAGCTTTTCCTTTGGGTGATTGCTTTAACAGAAACATTTGAATAACTTATAGATATGGACATACATCTTGCCTTAGTGACAGGCACAGACCCATACTGTGGTACTGTAAACTGGCAGCCAATGGCCTTCTTTTCCAATTAACATAATAAACATGAAAACTTGTTGTCCTTGACCCGCAACAATATGTTCTGGTAGTCCAGTGCTAAGAATTCCAGGACCCTGTATGTATGTGCATCATTAATTAATTTTGTCTTTGCACGCCTTGCCCTCTCACAGTATTTATACTGCGGAGCATGTACTTATGAAATAATATATGGAATGTGCAACAGCCTCTATGTTTGTGTAAAAACTAGGAATGTACAAAATTATTGAGATTTCCTTTTCTGTAATTATTTGACATTTCAGAAAAATGACAAAAACTCACACAAAACGTCAATCTGGCTTTTTGAACTTTTTTTAGTGCAAATTGCGTGGTGGCGTCCAAATTGATGCGAAGATGCACTTTGCACCCAAAAAAGCACAAAATACGTGCTGCAAACATAAGCTGCACGATTGCATTGATCTGTTTCTACTGCAATAGGATTTTTTTACCTAAGCGATCCCCAATTATGCCCGGTCTCACAACTGCATACTTAAAAAAAAAAACAAAAAGCCAAATTCAAAATGCCAGAAATTACGCCAGCATAATTGAAATTTGCCCAGCAGCTGAAGCTAATTTGTTTTGCTTATTTACTGACTAAGAATCCAGAAGGACGACAAAATGTCCATGAACAGTAACGACAAATAATTGATGTTGGTTAAATAGGCACATGAACCACTGCTTTGTGGAATTACGGTCTGTGTTGAAACTGTCCACTGGTCTTGTTCGCCAATCATTGGTTCAGAACTTAACTGTCTCTCTCTCACCTGCAGGTGCGGGCCAGCGCCATTGCGCAAGATGCGGACCAAAACTACGACTACGCTAGCAACAGCGTCATCCTGCACTTGGATGTGGGCGACGAAGTGTGCATCAAGTTGGATGGCGGAAAAGTACACGGCGGGAACACCAACAAGTACAGCACCTTCTCAGGGTTCATCATCTACCCCGACTGAGGTCCCCCACAGGTACCGACTGATACCTCCCTCTGAAGCAACACATGCAGCACTATCATCATTCACAAACCAAGCCCACCTTCTGTCTCCCAGGGACCTCATACCTTCATCGTACACAACTGAGCTCACCTTCGTTCTACCGGGGACTTTGACATAGATGCACTATATTCTGAGGCGTGGATGTATACATTCTGACATGTATCAATGTGTACAACTGAGTCAATCCTCTGCCGTACCATTGACTGTGACATGCACGTGCAGCGCCTCCCTCACACACACTTGAGTCCAGCCAGCTCTCCCCCAGAGACCTGGTCTAACCTGTGAAGCACACACCCCTTATAGACCTGATCCCACCCCAGCTTTATCCATGGCCCTCGATCTAAGTGTGGTTTGACACAGACAGTATTTTTAATATCTGCTACTCAGTCAACCTTCTGCATCATACATGGTCAGAAACATATATGCGTTGATGGGCCAGTGCTTGCAATTTTGACATTATCTACAACTGTGCCAAACCAAATCTCCTTGCAAGGACCTCACATGAACGGGCTGCCACGTGATGCTCCTTTACCTTGCACAGCAGAGACACACTACACCGTTTATGGATATCAGTGTACACATATGTATACCATCATCATGAACCACTGTGCCAGCCCTCGGCTTCCTCTGGTACAAAGATGTGCACCTGCTGCTGCCTTGGGACGTGCAATACCTACACTTAACTGAGTATGCCCTCTCGGATTGGATACTGATGACATGTGCCGCACGAGAGCCAATCCATGAAGCTCTTGTACCTAAACTGGACAATGTTTATCTTCCCCTCAAATCACATTCAGACGTACACTTGCTACCTGTGGTTCAACAGATGCAGCACCTTATTAGGCTTGAGTGTGGACCCAACCTCAATTTCCCTCGCACGGCCTGATGCTGAGATGCACGAGCCACAACTAGCAGTATTTTGGTGTCCCACCATGTGCTTCCTTCTTCGCACTCCTTCCTCGCACTCGGACAACTCTTCAGGCCTTGTCACACAATACCTAAATCCCCCAACTTTGCCTGCAGATACTGTGTCCTATGAAGCTTCTAGCTGGGCATTTGCCCGGTAGGAGCTGAGGTGTTTTAAACACATTTGTCTTCTACCAAGAATGCTGTAGTAGTTGTCTTCTTTGAGTGATAATATCATCCTACCGGTGGAACTACTCAATCGGATTCACTGACTGACAGTTGCACATTTCTATGGATGGGCTTGCGCAGCTGTCTTCTCTGATTGTTGTTATCTGCAGGCAGGTGGGACTGTGGTGGTTGTCTCCACTGGTTCACAGCTGTACACCTCTGGAGGGGTTAGAGTGGTTGCCTTTTCTGACTGATTTATCCTTCTACAGGTGGGACTCTTGTGATTGTCTTCAAAGACAAAGAAATGACACAGCTCTAGGGATAGGCTGGATGTAATGTGTTCTCGGACTGCTCTTATCTTCCTACAGGTGGTAAAGTGAGGGTGTCTACTGTGACTGAGAATTGCACACCTTTAGGAATGTTGCTAGAGTTGTTGCCTTCTCTCTCAGACGCTATCTTTGTCCAAGTGGAGCTGTGGTACTGAGAGCTGTCTGCCATTGTTTGGTGTGAGAGCAATTGTCGCATGTCAATGGCTTATATGACACGTGCTGCCAGACCTGGTTGTTTCCCCGATGTAACTTGTAAGAGGGGGGTTTCTATACAAGAAAAAAAGCAGTTTGTGTTCTTTAGTATTGTTATTCATGTCTTTCAGTGGTTCCCAACCTTTTGACTTCTGTGGACCCCCACTTTATCCTTACTGAAACCCGGGGACCCCACTGAACCATTATTGGAATCCGGGGGCCCCCTACCGAGTCATTACTGAAAGGTAGGGACCTAATCTGTTAATATTATTTAATTTTCTAAGCAGTTGCGGACCCCTAGAGGAGGCTTCTTGGACACCTAGGGGTCCCCAGACCACAGGTTGGGAACCACTGATGTATTTAATTTTTAGTAATCATTCCCCTATAGTTTATTTTCAGACATATTTCCTGGTGTTGATTGCCTCATATCAAGATCTCATTAACCCAGTAAATGCATGAAATGGGTGCACTAACACCCTCTCCCCACTTTCCCTACTCCTTGTGAAATCCATAATTCCATGAAATTCTAGACTTTCTCTAAAAGTCTATCCCTTGACAAAGTCACTTCTCGGCTCCAGAAAACAATGAAATCTGCAAAAAGCAAATACATTTAAATTTAGGCGGTCTCAGCGTTCCTTGAATTATGTTTCTGCCCATAATTATTTTGGGCCATACAATATGGTACACAATGCCCTTTTTACTTTATTTTTATTGAAAGGAACCGTTTCTCCAGCACCCCCTCCCCCAAATTCATTTTTTACACCCACAATTCTAGAGAATTGCCCACTGAAAACTGCTGAACTCCCTCAAAAAGTAAAATATCGAATTGTCCAGGAAGGATGCCCTTGAATATGACATGGTATTTCTAGGAACGAAAACAAAACGTACACCCACATGTAGACTACATAATTAAAATAATTATAAAACTAAAAGCGAACTTCAGAAAAACTTGAAAGAGGAAAGCAAAGGGATGAAAGCAAGTTTCATCTCTTTGTGACCTTTCTTAGAAGACAGAGGAAGGAGGGTGGCTCCCAGAATGTAGGCCAGAGCGTAGCGGGAAAAGGGAGTGCAGGTGAGACAACATCCTTAATGAATGCCACTGCCCACGTTAGAGACTAGGTAAACGCTCTTGGGTCTTGTGGGTGGGTCAAAGGTCAGAAGAGGATACCAAGGTCTTGGCAAGAGATACCGGTGAGACTTTAACGCGTTCCATGCTTCATGTCCCCTCATTAAGCGCCCCTCACCACATCCAGTCCCAACTTGACAGTTTCAGGTGAAGTGAAGTGTTCCAATTAAAGGCCGTTGTGAAGCCAAGCGAGACATACTGTACAGGAAGGCGCTACGCAACGTTCAACACAAGAGAGATACCTTAATGAAAAGGTTTGATCCTTGCAAGAGGTCATCGTTCATGCAAGAGTTTATTCAACATAAGAGGTGTAACATCTACATCAAGATATTGAACAATACAGGTCACTATCCATGAAGGTGTTTATTCTACTCAATAGGTCAACGTCCACCGGAGGTTTACAAATCAATATTGACAAAAAGTGTTTATTCAATACAAGGGATCAACATCCACAAAATCATTTTTTTCAACACAGCAGTTCATTGTCAACAAGAAGGGATTATTCAGTACCACAGGTCAACATCCACTAGAGGGTTTTTTAAACACAACAGACCAACAACCACAAAATGATCTAGCTAACGCAAGATTTCAATGTCAATAAAAAGGTTTATTCAACATCGCAGGTTAACATCCATTGGAGGTTTTATTCAATATAACAGGCCAGCGTTCACTGAAGGTGTATTCAGTATAAGATAACAGTGCCTCAGAATCGTTTATTCCCCACTACAGGCCAGCACCCACAGACAGGTTCATCCAACAGGATAGGACAGCATGCTCGTCTCAAATGGTTCAAAGCAAGGTGGTGATGTCCAAAAGCCACATGTTACAAAACAATAGGTAAATGTCCCTGAAGAGTATATATGCAAGAAAAGAGGTCAACTTTATAAAAGTGTTCATAAAATAAAGGTCAATGTCCACAAAAAGGGTTAATTCAAAGCAACAGGTCGTCACCTGCATAAAGGTTTATTTATCACAACATGTCAACATCAAAATAAGGGCTTATTCAGCACAACAGTTTAACATTAAAAAAAACGGGTTTATTACTTACAATATGTTGATTTCATAAACAAGTTTATTCTAGAGTGCATTTTAACATCCACAAAAGGAGTCAGTCGGGGCAAGGGGTCAACATCCACAAAAGGTTTAATCTACACAATAAGTCAACATCCACAAAAGGGATTATGCAAAACAAGATTTTGACATTAATGAAGCACTTTGTTCAAAACAATATGTCAGCATCCCTGAAGAGTTTATTCAACAAAAGCAGCCAATGACACATAAAGTTTATTCGGTGGAAAAGATCAGCATCTACAAAAGGGTTTCTTCGAAACTCGAGGTAAGTATCTACAAAAGATTGTATTGAATGCAGAAGAGAAACTTCAATGAAAGGGTTAATTCAGTAGAAGGGGACAATGTCCTCAAAAGCCTTTGCTCAATAAAAGAGGTTGACATTTATGAAAGGCGTTGTTCAATACCAGAGCTCTTTGTCCACATAAGGTAAACATCAGGTAAACATCCACAAAAAGATGTATTAAGTGCAATAGGCTTATAGAAAAAAAATAATAATACTATACGTCAGCCCGCACACATGTATCATTCAACACAAGAAGTCAATGTAAATTAAGGGTTTACTCAACACAGGCAATAAGTATCCGCTTAAGAGTTTGTTCAGCTGAAAAGGTCTACAGGGTGGTTTCTTTCACAGAACAGTTGAACTTCCAAGAGAAACTTATTTAGAAGAACAGGTCAGCTTTGATAAGAAAGGTCCTTCAACACAACAGATAGATCAGCTTTTACACAAAGAGCCATTAAACATATCAAATCAGTATTCATGTAACACATCATTTCACAGGTCAACCCCATGCAAGGCTTTTTTCATTTACCAAAGGTCAACAGCGATGCAAGGGATTCATTAAACAGGTCAGTGTTCCAAGATTTTGTTCAATGTAACAGGTCACTGCAAGAGCTCTTTTAATGAAACAAGTCAACATCAATACAATAGTTCATTCAACACATTAGATTAACATGCACACAAGTTTTGTTATTTTTGACAAAGTGCATTATCCCTTGCTGGCACGCTGCCCAGATGTTTGTTCTCAAGCGTGTTTTCCACCATATCACATGGTTCATCCACTGTGTACCTGTCCCACGTCACATTAGTTGATGGTGCTAATGGATGGGAGTGTGAAATTACATTCTACTGTGGATGTTTTCGTCAATAGATACATTTTGCTGCATTTTAAAGTTGCCTTCATGCAACTTCTAGTGCGAGTGACTTTTCCTGCAGAAAAGAAGGATTTTTTTTTGCAAGTGGTTTTTCCCACAAAAACATTTTTTATGCAAGAACGTACTCCCACTAAATATAGGTGTTGAAGAATAAATGTCATGCTAAACCTATTTTTTGGGATATTCTGCCAGCTATTTAAAAACAAGTTCACCAATTTGGGAAGATGGGGAAGGTTAAAACAATTTAAGAGGTAGCCTTCTTTCAAAACGGACAATTTTTAGACTAGTAAATAAACCATGCTCTACCTCAGCCCTTCCATTTGCCTACTGATACTGCCTCTACAACTCCTTCTAGGGAAGACCTGCAACCCTGGCAATTTTTTTCCCCCACTAAATGGATAAGCTCTGTTTCCAACATCAGGAATTATTTCGATTCATTTTCAGAAATTACATCTGCTCCTCCATTCCTGCGTGAGCTCTTAGGGGCAGATTTATACTTTTTGTTTCAAACCTGCTTTAGTGCAGGTTTGACGTAAAAAGTAAAGCGCTGGCTAGTGCCATTCCTAGATGCTGGCCTGTGAAAGGACGCAATCAGGGCCTGGGAGGCGTAGGGGAACCAGGCCTTGTGCGCCAAATTATGGCACTACACTGTTTAGAAGCAAACAAATTGCCTGCAAGCAGTGTAGCGCCATATTCTGGCACACAAGCCCCATGGACATGGCTCCTGTCTTAGTAAAGCACACAAGCCCCAATGGCCATGCCCAGCGGACGAATGGCCCCTGGGCATGGCCATTTGGCCAGCGCCGTGCAGGGGGCTCAAGTCAGGGCCCCCGAGTGAGTGGCGTTGGATAGAAAAAAAAATATCTACCCGGACTTACCTTCGGAATGTAAATATAGAGTTAATTTTACACCAGATTTGCGTAAAAAAAGGACGCAAATCTGGCGCAAGCAGAGTATTAATATGGGCCTTGGTCCTTCTACACATCGTCCAGTAATGGCCCCTGCACTAGGCCTGGCTGAAATTTCATTTACTCCTGCATAGTCTCTAGTAATTTCCAGCATTCTGGGTTACGATTGTATTTTAAAATGTGTGAAATTATAACATTTTACCACATTGTGTAACTAAGATTTCAGATAAAAATTCTAATTTTGGAGCACAGGAAAAACATAAATGAATAGCTGCATTACATATACATTTGTGCCTTTTTAGTATTTAAGCACCCTCGCACTAAAAATTGATGCAAGAATGAATTTTGTGCTAAAAATAGTGCAAAATACCAAAGTCGGCATTTTACGCACAAATGCATAATTTTGCTTAATTTTTGGGGTATTTCCCATATTTTCTGCAAAGGAAATGAAGCAAATTTCGCCCAGCCCTCCTTTTAGCAAAATAAATTACACAAATTTCGATCAGGCCTAATTCTGCACCCCTAAAGAGTTCATCACAGTTAATCCTAGAAATGACCTCTGACGACTTCTTCCCATATCCAATGGACTGCGACTGTTCACATTTATGGATGTCCTCTACAGTCACACTGCCAAAGGATGAAATCTGTCTCCTACACAGGTTGGGTTTACCCTGCTCCATCCTAGGATGACCACTGTTTCCTTCGAGGGATTACTTCTGAAATTCTCCAAAGGTGGACTTCTAAGCAATTACTGCAGAGGAATGCCCTGGAGAATCTGCTGTGTCCTCTTTGAAGTAGATGCATGAAGGAGCTGGGCCTTAAATTGGGCCCCTAGGTGATCCATTTTTTAAAATGATGTAGGTGACCTTGAAATGGATCTCCTGGGTCCTAAAAGGTTGTGATTCTGTCCTAGGAAGGGGTTAGGGTATTATTGTGTAAATGACGGTCAATGGGGTTAGGTATTAACCTGGAAGAGGTTCATAGTTGATGTTAACCTTTCATTCAAGTCAAATTAAGTCAAAATCCTTCATACCCCAGGCAAGCCCTTCCTAGACTGATTAACGTTACAGTCCTCTATGTAAGAGGCATGACGCCTGGCCTAGAGTCAAATCTTGCCACTCCTTTAAAATAAATTGCTTAGTTCCCCAAAGACTGCTTAAGCATCATAGTGCTAAATCAAACCCTCCTTCTCATGCCATACCAAGGCACAACCTGGTCTGAAGCCCTGTCACACCTGAAGCTTGGTAACAACCCTAGCCTTAGAGGCAGTCACAGAGCAGTAATGCATTGATGATTCCAGGCGCAATCTTGTTATTCAGTGTCAGTCCCAGATATGCAGAACCACCATCTCCATTCATATCTGACAGAAACGTTACCTCTATGGAATGTGTTTTCCTCATTTGTGAATTGACAGTCGCTGTCCTCAGTCCTGTGCATGGAGGGCTGGGGTCGGCCCGTGTACAACGACACAGCAGCAAAAATGTTCCTCCAGAATAATGTACTCATTGTCTACTACTATATACTAATAATGATTTGTACAAAAAAGTAAAAAAATATAATAAAGTTCATCTTGTTTTCTACGCCTGAATGAGACATGTTTTCCTATTACATTGTGAGACATTAAGGCCTAGAATGTGCTTTAGTCAACTTAGAAACTCCAACTGTTGGCACACCCAGTCCTCTTTCGTCTTGCTGGCAGTGAAACATGAGCCAGTGAAGCCCTCTTGCTAGTGTAACGTTATCTGTTCAGTAAGAACGAAGGGTTTTGCTATGACAAGATTGGTTATTCTGGACATATGTGGGGGAGTGACAGGCTTTGATTTGGACCTCAAGGTTACTCTGGACAGATGTGGGGGAGTGACAGGGTTTGATTTGGACCTCAATTGGGCTCGGACAAATGTTGCCCACATTTGCACAAAACATTGATTGGTTAGGATCATGGAGCTAATGTTAGCAAAGATTTGTGGTAATAAAAGTGTTTAAAGCTTATAGTGCTGGTAACTTTGGTCAAGACTGAAAACATAATTATTCCACTGCAGCTCACCCATAGGTTTCCTGTCACCCCTAATCAAGGATATACATCTTGTTCTCGCCCTGAAGTTCCTGAATCTGCTGCTCAGCCTTAAATCCTTTAACCCCTGCTCGGTACTTGAGAAAATAGGATTGTGTTGGGATTTGTTGGAAATGGTTCTTTTTGCAGGGCTATCTCCAAACTTTTTGCCTTCTCCCTCCTATTTTTTCAGGTCTGTTTTTGCTGGTTTACTGTCTCTGCACACTTTCCCACTGCTAATCAGTGCTAAAGTGCAAGTGCTCCCTATAGAAATTGTACTGTTGATTGGTTTATCCATGATTGGCATATTTGACTTACTGGTAAGTCCCTAGTAAAGTGCACTAGAGGTGCCCAGGGCCTGTAAATCAAATGCTGCTAGTGGGCCTGCAGCACTGGTTGTGCCACCCACATTAGTAGCCATGTAACCGTGGCTCAGACCTGCCACCACAGTGTCTGTGTATGCAGTTTTAAACTGTCAATTCGACTTGCCAGGCCTAAACCTTCCCTTTTTATATATGTAAGGCACCCTTAAGGTAGGCCCTAGGTAGCCTCAGGGGCAGAGTGCACTGTGCCCCTCATTACAACCCTGGCGGTCGGTGGTAAAGCGGCGGGAAAACCGCCAACAGGCCGGCAGAAAAAAAAATTGAATTATGACCATGGCCGAAACCACCAACATAGACAGCCACTTTAACACTCCGACCGCCACGGCGGTACAAACAAACAGCATGGTGGTCACCGCCAACAGACAGGCGGAAGACAATGTACCGCCCACACTATTATGACAGGCCAATCCGCCACCTTTTCCGGGGCGGATTCAACGCAAACAAAAACACGGCGGAAACAGGACTTGGAAGGGAAAACACTCACCTCTACACACTCCACGAGGAACCCGGACGCCATGGAGCCTGAACTCCAAATACTCCCTGCGATAGTCTTTCTGCTCCTCTACCAGGAGCATGACCGACGGCGGCGACAACCACGGTGAGTACTGTACCTACAACACAGGGGAGGGGGGAGGGAAAAAAGAGTGACACACACACGCAACACACAACACCCCCACCCCCACCCTCACCCACAACAACACACACACCAATACATGCTGAAACATTAGATTTAGACCCCAACCCCCCTGGAAGAACGCAATGACAAAAGGAAATGATTTGAACAATTGTAATCATGTAAAATCCATTAGTCAAAACTTTATATACACTATAAACAAATATGTACACCAAGAATTCAAGTCCAGGTACTGCACCTATATAGTCCGTGGACCACTGGGCCCAAACTGCATGGGCGAGGCCCACACTCGATACCCGATCGAAACGGAGAGAACACTGCAGGGGCATCAGATTGAAATAAAACAGGGGGAAGGGAAGGGGGGGCACCTCAGTCGGATGAGTGCACGACGCCAGCACCACGAGGGGGCTCCATGCCCATTGATGTATCCTGGGGAGTGCAAAGCCACAGTCTCTCAAGTATCTCCAGTGGGTGGTTTGCCTACTGCTTTCTCCTGGGGAGTGCAAAGCCACAGTCTCTCAAGTCTGTCCAGTAGGTGGTTTGCCCACTGCGAGTGCAAAGCCACAGTCTCTCAAGTCTCTCCAGTGGGTGGGTTGCCCACTGCTGTATCCTGGGGAGTGCAAAGCCACAGTCTCTCAAGTCTCTCCAGTGGGTGGTTTGCCCATTGATGTATCCTGGGAAGTGCAAAGCGACAGTCTCTCAAGTCTCTCCAGTGGGTGGTTTGCCCACTGCTTTATCCTGGGGAGTGCAAAGCCACGGTCTCTCAGGTGGATGCCTTTCTCCACTGGTTCTGGAGGGGGCCTTGTGCCCAGAGTGCTTCATCCTGCCAAGGACTGAGGTAGTGGATGTGAATCTCCACTGGTTCTGGAGGGGGCCTTGTGCTCAGAGTGCTTCATCCTGCCAAGGACTGAGGTAGTGGATGTGAATCTCCACTGGTTCTGGAGGGGGCCTTGTGCCCAGAGTGCTTCATCCTGCCAAGGATTGAGGTAGTGGATTTGACACTCCACTGACGGTGGGGCAACATGGAAGCTGTCCAGGCCCCTGGAACTGACCACGAGCCTCGTACGAATTACCACTGGGGATGGCAGCCATGTCTGCGGTGGTGCCACTGGCTCAGGATGTTGCGGGGCCGCTGGCGGTGCTTGCGGCAGGGTCAGTAGTGGCGGTGCGTGCGGCGGTCATTGGGCCGGCAGTGCTGGTGGCGGCCTCACTGACTGCGGTGCAGGTGGCTGGCTCACAGACTGCCGTGCTGGTGGCTGGCTCACGGACTGCTGTGCTGGTGGCTGGCTCACGGACTGCCGTGCTGGTGGCTGGCTCACTGACTGCCGTGCTGACGGCAGTGTCAGTAGCGGCGGTGCTGCTGGCGGGCTCACAGACCACGGTGCTGGCAGCAGTGTGAGTAGTGGCAGTGCTGGTGGCGGGCTCACTGACCGCGGTGCTGTTGAAGGGCACAGTGTCTGCGGTGCTGGTGAAGGGCTCAGTATCTGGGGTTCTGGAAGCGGTGTCCTAGGCGGCGGTGCCAGTGGCGGTCTTGTCCGCCGTGCAGGTTGACGGCGACGTTGACTTGCCTTTCTTTTTCATGCCCTTCCCCACCTTGGATGGTGGCGCAGCTGTCTTGCCACTCCCAACTATTGTCGTGGCTGAGCCCTTGGTGGAAGGTGTTTTGGCCTTCTCCCTCCGGGATGTGGGCAACTTCTTCTGTTTTGGAGGTGGGAGAATGTCCTTGGACTCGCTCCTTGGGACACTGGCAGCCCTGTTGCTTGGCGCACTCCAGAATCCGGATATTGCTGGCACCACTGTGCCCGGGGATGTGGTGGCTGAGGTGCTGGGTTGGGACCTGGAAAGGCAGGCCCTGGGGGATGGACCGGGGGGGGAGGTGTAGGGAAGAGGTCAACATTTGAGAGGAAAAGCTTTTTTGACACACTGGGACGGGTAGATGGAGGGGGTTTGGGAGTGGAGGAAGAGGTAGTGGTTGTAGGAGGTGTTTGTATGCTGACTTTGGGTGAAGGTGCATGGGCTGGAGGCTGTCGTGAGGTGGATGGCTGTTGGGTGGGTGTGTGACTGCGTTTGTGTAGTTTGGGAGGAGGGCTCACAGACATACTGGGAGAGGACACAGGGGATGTGTGAATGGTAGTGGGGGTGGTGAGTGCACATGAGCGGTGTGTGGTGATGGGCGTAGTGGCTGAGGATGTAGTGCATGCAGGTGTGAGTGGAGACGAGGCAGGGAGGGAGGATGGAGACATGGAGGAGGGGGACACAGTGGAGGCAGTGGATTTTGGTATGTGTGCATGGGTATGATGCTTGTGTGAGTGCTTGTGGGATGTGTGGTGCTTATGTTTGCCAGAGCCACCCTTATGTGTTGAGGTGTGTGCATGCTGGTCTGATGGTGTGCTTGGGATAGGCTGAGGTACTGGGGATTGGGTCTGGGTGGAGGAAGTTGGAGGGGGAGGCTGGACACAGGGACAATGGCTGCCATCAGTGCAGAGGCCAGAGCCTGAAATGCTCGCTGTTGGGCTGCCTGGACAGAATGAATGCCCTCCAGATATGCATTTGTCTGTTGCAACTGCCTATCTACACCCTGGATGGCATTCAGAATGGTAGACTGCCCAACAGTGAGGGATCTCAGGAGGTCAATAGCCTCCTCACTGAGGGCAGCAGGGCTGACTGGGGCAGGGCCTGAGGTGCCTGGGGTGAAGAAGATGCCCACCCTCCTGGGTGAGCGGCCACGGGACACACACTGAGGGGCTTCTGGGAGGGCGGTGCTGGTAGGGGGGGTGGTGGCTGTACCTGTAGATGCGGTGGGCACAGAGGGGCCCGCCACCGCAAGGGAGCTCCCATCAGAGGAAGAGTCGGTGTGGCTTGTCTCAGCTCCTGTCCCCGCCATGGAGCTCCCCTCGCCCTCCGTCCCACTGGTGAATTCAGACTCCGTTGTCTGGCCCTCCAGGGCCATGTGGGATGCAGCTCCCTCCTGCTCCGTTGGCACAGCTCCTTCGCCCGATGATGCTAATTCACACAAGAACAGGGAGACCACAAAAAGGGGGGTGGAAGAAAGAAGAAAGACATGTTCAGTGCATACAATACCGCTACCGTCGGCGGACACTACAGACACAGCAGCCCTCTGCACTACGCCATGCACTTAGAGTTCCCTAATTAATCACAGGGACATGGGGTACATGGCCTATGCCCAATTGCTGCACACATGGAAGTCACAGGAGCCTGACTAGGTGTAGATGGCTCTTACCACTGCTGGGGATGGGGTGCCACTTAGCCTGCCTCACAAAGGGTCATAGCCTACAAAGCTCGCCCTAGCCTAGGGTAACCCGCTGCCCACCTCCCCCACCCAGACACCTCCAATGCGCGCAGAGTCAGCTGAATGAGAGTGTACTCACTGCCTGGGCCCGGACGTCCTTGGCAATGGCACGCAAAATATCCTTCTTCTGGTGGGCGCTGACCTAGAGGAATAGTACAGGGGAAAATGTAAAACTTTTACCATCCGGACCATCACAGTCATTGTCCCACGTTCCCACCCTTGCCCTGACGCACATACACTCACCGTCTGATCATGCAGGCCTCATCTCCCCCCACCGTATCTTCCATCCATATTGCTCCAAACAGGCATTGCCCATACAGCATGCTCACAGTGTACTCACCTGTTTGTCTGGAGGACCGTAGAGTAGCGTGTACTGGGGGAGGACCTCATCCACTAGTTTATCCAACTCCTCCGATGTGAAGGCTGTGGCCCTTTCCCCAGACACGAGCCATCGTCGCTTCCAGACTGAGGTCACAGCAGCACTTGCAGTGTAGGTCCTCGCCTGTCGAAGATCAGGTATCAAGTGAGTGAACAGACAGAAAATGGCGGTCACGTCCGCGGCGGTGTGTACCGTCATCATTGACTCCTGGAACCCATAGGGTCCAATGTTAACCAATGCAGGATTGCGCTGCGGTCTTCGACCACCTACAGCGACGGTGTACAACACCAGCGCAGTTACCTCACATCCCCTTGTCCCACATTACAGGTCAGGCAGCCGCCATTTCAGGAGGCCACATGGCATCAATTTTTAATGCGTCACACATATATAGGCCTTGCATATACACAGAGACAGGCACATAGCGTATTGACAAATGTGTGCAATTAAATTATTTTTTTACTACCTCAATGTTGGCTGACTCTGTGCTCGCTGTTCTCATCCATAGGGCACGTCCGCTGGGGCAGGTGAGGAGATGGCGGCATCCTCCGGTGTACAGACCGCTGGTGGACCTGTCGACAATGGAAGAGAGACATGTAATAGTCACCTACAGACTTGATCGTGCCACAATCCAGGAACTGTGTGCCCAGTTAGAGCCAGACCTGATGTCAACTATCCGCCATCCCACAGGAATCCCCCTCTAGTGCAGGTCCTGTCAGTACTCCATTTCCTGGCAAGTGGGTCTTTTCAAACAACTGTGGCCATAGCATCAGGGATGTCCCAGTCTATGTTCTCCAACGTGTTGTCCAGAGTGTTATCTGCCCTGCTGAAACACATGCGCAGCTCCATCGTTTTCCCTCAGGTGGAGGATTTGCCTACAGTGAAAGGTGACTTCTATGCCCTGGGACATATCCCCAAACATCATAGGTGCCATTGATGGGACACATGTGGCCTTGGTCCCCCCCAGCAGGAGTGAACAGGTGTACAGAAACTGGAAGAGCTACCATTCTATGAATGTACAGATGGTGTGTTTGGCCGACCAGTACATCTCCCATGTGAACGCCAAGTTTCCTGGCTCAGTGCATGATGCTTACATTCTGAGGAATAGCAGCATCCCTTACGTGATGGGGCAAGTCCAGAGGCACCGTGTGTGGCTAATAGGTGAGGACAAGGACCCTATATCCTGTGAATAGTTGTCTGGGGTTGTCCCTAAGGGTTAGTGTGTGTCTAACAGATTTACCTCGACATTTGCAGATGACTCTGGTTACCCCAACCTATCATGGCTACTGACCCCAGTGAGAAATCCCAGGACAAGGGCAGAGGAACGCTACAATGAGGCACATGGATGAACTAGGAGAGTCATAGAAAGGACCTTCGGCCTCCTGAAGGCCAGGTTCCGGTGCCTCCATATGACAGGTGGTTCCCTATACTACTCACCAAAGAAGGTATGCCAGATCATCGTGGCCTGCTGTATGCTGCACAACTTGGCTTTGCGACGACAGGTGCCTTTTCTGCAGGAGGATGGTCCAGAAGGAGGTCTTGTGGCAGCTGTGGAGCCTGTGGACAGTGAAGAAGAGGACGCAGAAGAGGACATAGACAACAGAAACAATGTAATCCAGCAATACTTCCGGTGAGACACAGGTAAGAAGGCATCACTGCCTCCTACATCTCATACGATTGCTAAACCTATCATCTGTCTATCACTTTCACCCAGTGTATGGACCCTGAATTGTCACTTTGCCTTTCCATTTCACAGATGTGGCTCCCACTGTGTGACCTCTGCTATGTTACCTCATGGACTAGAGCTGTGCGACATAGGTATGTTTACAATAGAATGGACATTGCTATTTTCCTCACTTATTGCAAATACACATTTGTGAAAGCACAGACTGACTCCAGATTGTTTTGTGATTCAAGGGTGTTTATTTAAGTGCTAAATAGTGGAGGGGTTGTAAAATGGTCAGGGGTGATGGTGGAGGAATGTCCATGGCAGAGTCCAGTTATTAGTCTCACAGGTGCATTGTCCAAAGGGGGCATAGGAAGTGGAGCTAAGGCAGTTTATGGATGGACAGGGTGACAAAGTGGGACAGAAGGATGACATTCAGTGTGGTCTCATTTCTTGGCGGGGGTGTTGACATTGTTCTCTGTCTTTGTCCTGGATTTCAGGGACCGCTTGCGGAATGGTTCTCCAGCTGCAGGGGGTGGGGTGCTGGTGTCGTGATCCTGTGGCGGCGCCTCCTGTCCACTAGCACCGGCGGAGGTGGTGGGCAGTTCATCGTCCAGGCTAGTGTCAGGGGCCCCTTGTTGTGCCACAGTGTCCCTCCTGGTGTTCACAAGGTCCTTCAGCACCCCTACAATGGTACCCAGGGTGGTATTGATGGATTTGAGTTCCTCCCTGAACCACAAATACTGATCCTCCTGCAGCCGCTGGGTCTCCTGAAACTTCGCCAGTACCGTTGCCATCGTCTCCTGGAAATGATGGTACGCTCCCATGATGTTGGAGAGGGCCTCGTGGAGAGTTGGTTCCCTGGGCCTGTCCTCCCCGTCTCACAGCAGACCTCCCAGTTCCCTGGTTTTCCTGGGCCTCTGTCCACTGAACCATGTGCCCACTGCCACTGCCCCCATGTCCCTGCTGTTCTTGGGTTTGTGGGTTTGCCTGGGTTCCCTGTAGTGGTGGACACACTGCTGCTTGACGTGTCCTGGGGATAGAGGTATGGGCCCGCTGGGTGGGTGCTGTGCTGGTGTTTCCTGAGGGGGGATGCTCTGTGGTGGCCTGTAACTGTGTCGGGGGAACCGACTATCCTGAGGTCCCAGTTGGGCCGGGCTGGTCATCTAGATCCAGTTGGACAGAGCTGCTATCATCACTGTGGGCCTCTTCTGTGGGGGGGGGGGGGCATGTCTGGAACCTCCTGCCCGGTGACGTTGGGTAGGGATCCTGCAGGGGTGTAAAGGCATGATTATTGCATCTGTGTGCCATGGTGTGCAATGGGTGGGTGACCCCGTACCCCAGTGCTTACATTCTTGTCTAGGACCTTGTGTGATAATTGTTTTGGGGTCTGTGTGGGTATGTGTAGTGGACATGCTTTGGTGATGTGTGTCCATGCTTTGTTGTTGCATGCTGGGCTTGGTGTTGGGATGTGTGGTTTGTGATAATAGGACATATGTGAGGAGTTGGAGTGATGGGGGTGAGGGCGAGGGTGGGGGTATGTGTTGGCATGCAGGTAGTGTGGGGGATATGGTAGTTAAAGATTTGACATTCTTCCAGCTACTCCTGCGAGGCCCTCAGGATGCAGTATAGCCAAGACCTGCTCCTCCCATGTTGTTAGTTGTGGGGGAGGAGGTGTGGATCCGCCGCCAGTGTTCTGAACTGCAATGTGGTGTCTTAAGACCATGGAACGCACCTTCCCCCGTAGGTCATTCCACCTCTTCCTGATGTCATCCCGTGTTCTTGGATGCTGTCCCACTGCATTTACCCTATCCACGATTCTGCGCCATAGCTACATCTTCCTAGCTATGGAGGTGTGCTGCACCTGTGATCCGAGTAGCTGTGGCTCTACCCGGATGATTTCCTCCACCATGACCCTGAGCTCTTCCTCAGAAAACCTGGGGTGTCTTTGCAGTGCCATGGGGTGATGTGGGTGATGTGAGAGGTGGTGTGTGTTGTGATGTGTGAGGGGATGTGTTTGTGTGTGTTGTGTGAGGTGCATGGGTGTTGTTTGGGTGATGGCGTTGAGTGCCTGTGGATGCTAGTTTGTTGATGGTGGTGTGTCTCTCTGGCCTTCTGTCGTAATTCTGGTCGTAGGGGTTTGTGGGTGACGTGGGTGTGTGTTTTATATTGTATTGGGTGTGTGGGAGTGGTGTGTGTATGTGTATCAGGTGTGTGTATTTCGAATTGTCCAATGTGGTTGTGTTTTGTAAGAGTGTGTGTATTTTGAGCGCGGCGGTGTGTACCGCCAATGGTTTACCGCGGTTGAATGACCGCCGCGTGGATTTGTGGGTCGTGATAGTGTGGGCGTATTCCTGTTGGCGTGAAGGTGGAGGTTTTGTTATCGCCAGTTTATCACTGACCTTTGGTGTGGCAGACTTGTGTAGGTGTCTGGATTTTGGCAGATTCCGAGCTGTGGGTCGTAATAGCTGTGGCGGAATTCCGCAGCCACGGCGGCGTGTTGGCGGTCTTCTGCACGGCGGTAAGCGTGATTTACCGCCAATGTTGTAATGAGGGCCTGTATGTTTAAGGTAGGGCATGTACTGGTGTGTTTTACATGTCCTAACAGTGAAATACAGCCAAACTTGGTTTTCACTGTTGCAAGGCCTATCTCTTTCATAGGTTAACATGGGGGCTGACTTTAAATAACTTTAAAGCACATGTTCCCTTTGGGAGTAGATAGAAGTATGGAGTTTAGGGTCTCTGAACTCACAATTAAAAAAATACATATTTTAGTGAAGTTGTTTTTTAGATTGTTAGTTTGAAAATACCACTTTTAGAAAGTAGGCATTTTCTTGCTTAAACCATTCAGTGACTCTGCCTGTTTGTGGATTCCCCGTCTGGGTCAGTTTGACAGTGGCCAGTTCACACCTCTCCTCTAGATAGTGACACAAAGGGGGATGGGTGGACCCTGCATATCCTGATGAGCCATCTGTGCTGGAAGGGAGGAGTTGTCACTCACACCTTAAAGGACTGTGCCTGCCCTCACACAATGCAGTCTCCTACCCCCTGGTGTGTGTCTGGGGCCTGGCCTGGTCAAGAAGGATAATGCAAACACTTGAGACTTTGTTTTGAAGTTTGCCAACTTCAATGGCAGAAAGGGGTATAAGAAGAAGACCCAAAACCACAGACTTTTGGAATCTTTCTGGAATCAAGAGGAACCTCTGCAAAGAGAAGAGCTGAAGAGCTGGAGGAGGAGTACTGTCCCTTTGCTGTGTTGCTTGGTTGGACTGGCCTGCAGTTGCTGCTTCTGTCTGAAAAGAGTGAAAAGGGTGAACTTTGCTGTGTATCCTGCTTGAGAAAGTTCTCCAAGGGCTTGGACTACAGCTTGCCTCATGTTGGAAGTCTCAGGGATATCAAGGATTTCAGTTTCATCTGCCTACAGCACTGGGAACTGTGTGTTTTGTGCTGCAACAGAAGACAAACCATCCTGATGCCGTCAATGACGCCGCTGGCCTGCACCGTGACCTGCCGATGTTGCACGGAGTCACATTGCCCCGCTTCGCACCTCGACCCTGGTCTTACTGACGCCGTCATCGGACGACTTCACCGAGCCGCTGCTCGGACCGCAACCTGTGGGCCCCGCACTCCGACATCGCCTACTCAACCTGAGCCAGGGCATCCCTGACAATGCCGTTCCTGCTGACATTGATGCTGCTGCCTGCACCGTGGCCTATGGACACCACTCGTGAGGAGCGCAAAACACCGTCCTGTCCCACACCGGAGCCCTGGTCCACCCACGCCAGCACCATCGAATTCATTGTCTACACCAGGCATCCCTGCCTGCACCGGGGCCTGTGGACACTGCTCGAGAGGGTCACAAAGCACCGTCCTGTACCGCACCGCCAGCTTGGGCCTACCGATGACAGCGCTTCAGCAACGATGACGACACTGCCTGCACCGTGACCTGAGGACACCGCACGTCGCACCGCCCCACTTCACACTGCAGCCCTAGTCTCACCGATGCCGCTGGACGCCGTCACTGAGCCGCTGCCTGCACCGTGACCTGTGGGCACCGTAGGTCACATCTTCCCGCTTCGCAGTGCAGCCCCAATGACATCCACGCCGGCGCCCCTGACTTCAGCAGCCCAGGGTTGGATCTGCAACACGTGTGACTTCAAGGGCCCGACGACTCCCTCACCGACTCCGAAACTGACACCGTGATGCAGTGACGCCGCTCTCTGGAGCTCACTGCGACGATCACGACGCCCTGCAATTCCAAGGTACTGTTTGCGGGTCTTCCCGACCCTGTAGCTGGCCCACAACGCCGTGGCCGGCCTGAACTGTTTAGCCCCAGGTGGAGCTATTGAATTCAAGGAACTGTTAAAGATTTCAAAATTCATATCTTTATTACTGTATGTCAGATTTTTGTCATTTTGGTCTTGTTTTACACAGATAAGTATTGGATATTTTTCTAAAACTAGTCTTTGTACTTTTGTACTGTTTTCACTGTGTTACTGTGTGTTATGTGCAAATGCCTCACACATTGCTTCTGAGGTAAGCCTGACTGCTCGTGCCAAGCTACCAAGGGGGTGAGCATGGGTTATCTGAGTGGGTACCTCTCTTATCCTGACTATAATAAGGGTCCCTACTTTGGACAGAGTGCAAACTGACTGCCAACTAGAGACACCATTTATAACAGGATTGATCTGGATAGAGTTGATTTACATTGGTTAGAGTAGGAGTCAAGTTACATTTGGGGCTGATGGGTTGGGTAGCAGAAGCTTGATTTACACTGCAAAGAGCTGAATGGGACTGCAGAGAATCAGTTTAAAGTGAGGGGGCATCGAGTTACCCCAGACAGAAGCATGTTACATTGTGAAAAGTTTAAATACAGCAAGCATTCTCAATACAAATAGGTCCGGCTTATGAATGCATTGACAAACCAGATCTGAAACTAAAAATCCATTTACGTTAATGGCTGCCCTCCTCCCATCTGTGCTCCTGCAACAGAAAGGCACCATAAATGATCTAGTTATCTTAGACACTTTAATAGCATTGCAATGTTATGTGTGGGTCCGTGAAGGTTTAAGCTCATGCCGCTAGATAAATAAAAAAAAGATTACTGTTGTGTGATGAGCACTTTTGTATGGACGCAACCAATGCCTGCCCAATCAAAGCGTATACACCTGACTCCCAATATGTGGGTGGAGCCAAAGCCGTTCTCTTGGTGTTTCTCACATAATTGTCTAGTGACAGCTGCATTGTCAAGCCAGGCCATAAAAAGGAGAACATTTGTCCCAATGGAGAGACCTCCCATCTTTGGCACTGAGGAACAAGTTTGAGTCCTGACATTGGCTCAACATACTGTGATTCTCTGCAAATTTCTTAACTCTACCTGTGCCTAAAAGAAAATTGAATCTGACCTTGCTTAATGTAATCTGACACTAATGTAAAGTGCTATAATGTGACTGGGTCAAGTTTGAGGTATACAAAAGTGTACAATGTGCACTTGGGAAAAACAGGTTACAGTTGGAAGAGTCGATTTACACTGGATAGAGTTGGGGTACTCTGGGAGGATCAGGAGTTGCTGGAGTTGACTGTGGGTTATACAGGGGAGAGTCTGTTATGCTGGTGAGATTCTAGTTACACTGATAAGAGTCTAGTTGCACAAAAGATTGTGGAATTACGCTGTGCATGTTGTGGAGTGTTGGATTACACCTGTGAGAGTGGATTTACAAAGAGGCGTAGCTAGCGAAGAAGAGTTAATTCCCTCCTTGTCCCTCTCCCTTTCCACAATGATCACTAGTGAGCGAACTAGTGAGCGAACAATCATCAAGCAAAGAAAACCAAATAGATTCCCATTCCTCTAAGATGGCTGTCCCTTACACAGTATGAAAATAATGTAAAAGGGAAGTTAGCCGAGATCTCTTTCTGTTTTTTCGTTTCTGTGAAGGCAATCACCAGACACATCTAAGTGATCTTATATTATGGGTTTTAAATCTTAAAAAGGGGAAAAGGGACACTGATATAGTGGCTCTATGCTTACTTAAACTAAGTAGAAAGAGGTTCTGCTGTAGTGGACTCACACACAGCGTAGAGGCGGGTACTTAATTAAGAACTGCGGGTACATGGTTATCAGCCTTAGAGACTCCAAGATGGTGGTGTATTATGAGAACAGTTGCCTAGCAACTGGATAAAGCGAGAATTGCCCTGTTTCTTTTAACAATGGAGGTCTTTGACAGCCTAGTGGCTTAAGCATTTGGGCTATCACCATGAGAAGTCAGAGGTGCATGATGCCAAAATGGAGCAGCATAGACGTGAACAGAATAAAGGCAACACACAGAGAACTGTAATCCTTGCATAAAGGGTGAGGAGATTCATAGGCAGTCCCCTCTATGGCCAATATTCAACAGATGATTGAAATAGCTGTGGCAGTGACTTTTAAAACAAGAGATATGCCTCTTTCCCCAAAATGAGCATGATAAGACCAAGATGATGTGGATGTGCAAAATGGAGGAAGATGTAAATTGAAGGTTTAGTCAAGGTGCTCAGTAAAAAGGTTCTTTAGCATATAAGATTAAACATGACTTTCCCAGCAGCTTCTTTAGTGGAATAGAGTGAGTATTTCTTCTGCCATATCAAAGGAGTCAGACACATTCCCCTTATATAGGGCCATTAAAAAGGTCATGGAAACAGAATGAAAAGATGCAGCCAGACATTCATTTCAATGTCTCTTGTCAAAGAGTTATCTCATCCAGACTTTTGTGGGTGAGTTTCCAGTGAATGTCAAAATGTAGTTGCTTATGTCTGGTCCAGCACACAAGGCACAATTATTTCAGGGAATGCAGTGCTGTCCGATTCAGTGTCAAGTGGGTAGGTCCTGCTATAAAACAGGCCTATGCTGCAGAAAATGTATCTGTAAGTGGTACTGACTATGCTAGTTACGCAATCCAGCCCCTAATCCAGGATTTTCAGAGGTTGGCAGATGTTTTGGATCAAAGAGCAGAATTTACTCCAACACTGGCTATAATGAAGCAGCAGGTATACTTCTGTCGGATAGCTGATACGACATTTTGAGTTCCTCAGCAGCTAGTTCATCAATAGCAGCAAGGCATCCGATCTGGATAGATCACGGAAGGTAGATGGAAAACAACAAGAGGCACTCATTAAATCAGCATTAGTATACTAGATAGTACAATTATATCCGCCGAAGTTGCTGGAACTGTCCTTTAAAATACCATACACTGTATCTTTGGGATAGTGTGAAATATAAACACTTCAATCGAGAGACAAGACAATCTTCAGTACGATTCCAAAAATTCTTGGGCTTTAATTTCAATGTCCAAAATCAATCCGGGAAGAACAATGTCCAAGTTCAATCCAGTTTGTTTATTTAGCAGCAAATGCCTTGAGTAATGTTCCAATCCTGACAACACTGTTTTGTCTGGGGGATACCCCATCGACTTCGTCAGGGCTGTAAGTACAAATCTGCCATATATCACAAAAACTTTAGGTGCTGTAAAAGTGGGTCATCTGCTTATGAGCCAAGTTCATGCTCCATACCAACGTTGCCTTTGTTGTAATGTCCATGCAAATCTGAGTATGTATCAGTGTGGAGACCGTCGTTGTAAAAACGTCTTTTCCGATCGCGAGTACATTGAAGGTAGATGCATCACAGAAAAACCTCCTAATGAAGTTCCCCTTTTTGGGGACTAAACTGTCCGTTAATCAGTCAGAAATCATGGTTAAAAAATCTGCAGGGGACAAAAAGTTGATAGCTTCATGAAGGCAACTAAACTGAAGATTTGGGGAACCACAGGGCATTTGGCCCAGATATTCAACGTAAACCCACAAATCATTCCTTTCGAGGGAGATGATATTGTCTGGGGGTCCTTCCTGCAAATATTTCCTGGCAGCAATAACAGCGAACTGGTTCAGGACAGTTGATTCCAAAAAGCATACCTATCTCTCTGCTCTGGATACTCAACCAGTAGGGGATCTTCTTAAGTTCTTTCTGATAAATGCCAGTCATACATTTCAGACCAGTGGGTTTTGCGAATAATTCAAAAGAGGTATCTATTACTGTTTGACAGTGTCCCTCCAGATTTCTTTTGCAGTACTCTTCTTCCACCTCATCCAGTGAAGAGACAGGAATTGTAGGAAGGGATTCAAAACAATTGTTAAAAAAGGCAATAACTCCAGTTCCGTGGCAGCAGACAGGAAGGGGCATATATTTAATTATCTTTTTGATTCAGAAGCCATCAGGAGATTTCAGTCCAGTGCTACTAGTACATCCTGAATCGCAACGATTCCTTTGGTTTTTGTGCAAGGACAGCTTTTTTCATTTCCAGGTGCTTTTTAGGCTTTCCTCATCACCAAGGGTGTTTACCAAGGATTTGGCTCCATTAGCACAAGTTATTCATAACAGAGGGATTTAGATAATTTCATACTTTGATGACTGGCCTATTTATTTCTCTTCACTTCCTGTGGTTCTGGAGGATGTAAAGGAGGTATGTAATCTGATCCAACAGCACAAACGTTTACTAAATCAAGAGACATTCCACCGATTCCCAAGACAGAGTATGAGGTGCATTGGGGCTCAGTTGAACACAGAGCTGGGACAGGTTTATATGTCCCTTGGAAAATAGGAGAAATGTAAGATACTATTTGAAAATTCTAAGACAAATAGCATTGACTCCAATGGTATTGCCATCATCACTCCAGGAGATAGATATGTTATCCAATTGGAGGGATTTTTTTTTTTTTAAACTTTTGTTTATTGATTTTATTTTGTTTCGCATCTGTTAATGATCTTTAATACATACGTGTATTCTTCCAAACAAGCTATAGTTACAGTTTCATACTATTCAGTCTGAACGCACACTTATGGCAATATTATTGCTATATCTGGGTAGTCGTGGTGTCGCCTACCCTATACACTTCGTGCTTATCCTCGCGTTTTATTCATGATCATGGAGTCATGATCCCCTCTGTATTGTGACCACCTGATCAGTAGAATATATAAACTTTAACTACTAAAAAAGAAAAGAAAAGGTAAAGAAAGAAAACCAAACAAAACTATGCGCAAGTGGGATAAAACGGCATTGAGATCCCATCTCTCCAGTGCATGTAGACCGCTCTACTATTGGGGTCCACTTGGACGTACTACTGTCACGCCCTACAAGTGTAGATCCTCCCGTCCTCGTAAGGATCTTTCTCCTCTATGGCAATGGGGCTTTGTCCTTCCGCAGGGTTTCTGGGATTGGCCTACCCTCATCCAATTCTGTCCTACCCAACTGGTTAGTGCTCCATTGCACCCACCTCCTCTCTCTCTAGTGTCTGACCCCCTGTATCCTCCTCTCTCCCTTCACCTCTCAACTCGGTCACTTCCCTTGGCATGCAGTCGTGGTCATCCTCTCGGGATCTTCCACCCCCTCGCCCTCGGTCCTCCCAGGCCTCCAATATCTCTTTCCATAGTGGGGCTATGTGTTTAGTCTGAACCCCCATGCCTCCTCTCTCTGAAGTGTCTGTAGCTCAGCTTGGGCCCACAGCGATACGTCTGCTCTCCAATCCTCAATTTTAGGCCCACCAAAGATTTCCAGGTCAATGTTATCCGGCATCTATACAAAATCACTGCAAGATCTATAAATCTACTGCCTACTTTCTTCGATGCAGGCCTGCCATGTAACCCCAGTAGGCACAAGTGGGGGCTCATGTGGAGTCTGGTGCCAAGGGTCTCCCCCAGGTCCTTCAGTACTTGGGTCCATCCCCCCTGAATGCTGGTGCAATCCCAGACCATGTGGTAAAAGTCTAGGTCTGCCGTCTGACATCTGGGGCAGTCCCTGGGCTCTCCCCCATATATCACTCTGAGCCTGTGTGGTGTAAGGTATGTTCTGTGGATGTAATTATATTGGATATATTGAAACCGGGTGTTTCGAGATACTTTCCGAGGATACGCTAGCACCTTCTGCCACTCCGTATTCGTTAGCTCCCTACCCCCTATCGCCTCCCATTTCGCCCACAGGGCCTGTAAGGGTTTTAGGGTGGCTTCAATAGAAGCCCCGTATAGTTTGGTGACCAAATGGCTATCTGCTCCCTCCATCAGAAGCAAATGTAATATGGCATGGGTCTCTGGTTCCACGTTCACTGTTGACCATAGTCATCTTACCGCGAGGACCAATGTCTGATATATCAAGAATTGACCCGCAGGGATCTCCTCCTCTTTCACAAGTCTCTCGAAGGGACGCAGTACCCCGTCTCTAAAGAGATCTCCTATTGTCAACACTACGGCCCGGGTCCATGCTCTGACCTGGCCCTCACTTAGGGTATCGCCCGATGTATTCAGCGGTATCCGAGTTAGCGGTAGCCCAAGAGAATAGGCCACTCTCGCCCCCATCTGCCTTAGGCATCTCTTCCAACAGGAGAGTGCCACTGTAAGCAGGACCGATTTCCTGGACTTTAAGTTTCCAGCACAAAGCAAGTCGGCCACCAAAGCCTCTGCCGCTATCTCGCCGCTGGCCACTATCAGTCCCGTCCGGTGTCCCCCCGAGACCCATCTAGCCACCCATTGGAGCTGACATGCCTGGTAATACAGCTCAAAATCCGGGACCACCAGTCCCCCTTCCAATGCAGCCCGAGGAAGACTGGAAAGTGACGTCCGTTGGCGCCCCCCTTCCCACACAAGTCCCCTAAGGAGCACATCCAGTTCCTTGAACCAGCTCCCAGGAACTGTCAATGGTAAGTTTGTGAAGTAATACAGAAGACGTGGCACCATTATCATTTTTGTCATGGCCACCGGGGCCAACATTGGGAGTCTAAGAGAATGCCAGAACTGCACAGCAGACCGCAAATAGCAGAGGGCTGCCCCCAGATTCCCATCCCATAGATCACTTAGGTCGTGGAAAATCTGGATGCCCAAATACTTAAAAGAGCGTGGCGACCAGGGGAGATCCGCAGGACATGCAGATGGGCATCCAGCACCCTCAGACAGCTGGAAAACATGCGTCTTCCCCCTGTTAACCCTGAGACCCGAGTTCGCACCGCATCCCTCCAGCTGTGCCAGTGCCCATGGGATTCCAGTCTGGCCATCTCTCAAGCATATCAACAGGTCATCTGCATAGAGCGAGATAATATGTTCCTCCCGGCCCAGCGTCACCCCCCTGCTCCGCCCCTCCGTACGAAACTGCACTGCTAGGGGTTCAATGGCAGTCGCAAACAGCAGGGGTGAAAGGGGACAGCCCTGTCTTGTGCCTCGGCCTATGGGGTAAGACTCAGACACCACTCCCCGGACCCGCACTCTGGCCACCGGTCGGTGGTACAGTAACTCTACCCAGCAGATCCAGTTCTCTCCTATCCTCATTCTCTTGATCACTGCTCTGGGATAGTCTTGCCTCACCGAATCGAATGCCTTTTCTAAGTCTACTGACAGGAGCATAGCCTCAGGTCGGCACTCCGCTAGGGGCCGGTGCAGGATCGTAAACAACCGTCTAAGATTCAGAGATGTGCTGTGTGCGTGCACAAAACCATTCTTATCCTCATGCGCGAAAGTGGGGATGTGTTGCAACAGCCTATTGGCCAGTGCCTTGCTGAGGATTTTAAAGTCGCAATTCAGCATAGACAGGAGGCGGAAGTCAGTCACCGACCTCTCTTTAGATTTTGTCTTGGGCAGCGGGACCACTAGCGCCTCCTTCAGGGTCCCCGGGAGAGTACCGCTCTCAAAGGCTTCCACATAAAGCTCAACCAGTGCTGGGGCCAATATATCTATGTATGTCTTTTAGAACTCCATGGGTAACCCGTCTGTGCCCGGAGTCTTACCCGCAGCCAACTGTGTGATAGCTACCTTCACCTCCTCCAGAGAGCTCGGCTCTCCCAGACCACCCCTGTCATCTGGCCCAAGGCTCGTCAAAGGCAGGGACTCCAACTGTTCCCCTACCGTCCACTGCAGTTCGTCCTCTGGGTGTCTATATAGGGCCATATAGTCGGTCTTAAAAACATCATTAATTTCAGCCGGAGAGTAAACCTGGTCCCCAGTCGTCCCTCTCACACTTTTGATCGGGTCACTCCCTCCCGCGGGTCATACCAACCAGGCAAGTAGTCTGCCCACTCTACCCTCCTCAGCCTGCACGGACATCATGTGTTTCCTATAATCTTGGCATCTCAGTCTGTCAAGTGTCTGGTGGTATAGCTCTCTGTCCCTGAACAGGTTGCGGTTGGTTTCCGGGTCCCCTCTTTGCTCAGCCTCCTTATCATGCAGGTCCTTTTCCAGCTGATTCAATTCGCTGACTAGGGCACGTCTGATCCCCACTGACTGTCTCAGGCAATAGGCCCTGGTCCCCACCTTAAGTGACTCCCATTCTGTCCTGCGGGATCCCGTGGAGGCTCTATTGATCCTAATATGTTCCCTGAGGTATGTTCGTAAGTCCTCCCTGTATGCCGGGTCCTCCAGTGCCCGCGGTTGGAGTCTCCACATCGGTATTGGGGCCCTCGTCTCTGTCCTTTGCCAGGTGACTATTAGTGGGCTATGGTCGGACATCGTGCGGCCCAGATACTCAGAGGAAACCATCTTGTGAGCAAGGGAGCCGGAGCACACCACCCGATCTATTCTAGTGTAGAGGTGATGAAATCCCGAGTAGAACGAGTAGTCGCTGGTCTGTGGGTGCTGTAATCTCCATGTGTCTTCCACTCCCCAATGCCTCATCCATTCTCTCAGAACCTCTACCATTTTGTGCGCCACCGCCCCAGGCATAGGAGGGAAGGAACGGTCGAGCCCCAGATCCAGTGTGCAGTTAAAATCCCCCCCAATTAGGAAGCAGTCTCCGGAGCGCCTGGCCATTTGCCCTGATAACCTGTGCCAAAAGGAAGCCTGATCCTGATTTGGTGCATATATACACCCCAGCACCACTGGCCTGCCTTGTAGCCTACCCTCTACTATTACATATCTTCCTTCTGTGTCCGAGTCTATTGAGATGGCCTCAAACGGAACTCCCGCCCTGATCCAAACCAGTACCCCTCTGGCGTATGCCGAGTATGTAGTGGCGTAAAGTTGCCCCCGCCACCTGCGCCTCAGTTTGTCTACCTCCTGTGTGGTTAAGTGTGTTTCCTGAAGCATTGCTATATGCACCCCCCTTCTCTTGAGGTACGACAGGACTTTATGACGCTTTGCCGGTGACCCCAGCCCCCGAATATTCCAAGTTATCAACTTGTAGGCCATAGAGGTGTGGTAAGTAAGTCCAGGGGATCACTACCCCCTTGTGGGACCCAAAGGTCCCCAGCATTCTGACACATTTCAGTCCTGCCGTGTCCCAGAATACCAAAGTAAGTAACCCCTTGCGCATGTAGTCAAACAAGAACATCAAACCCCAACTCCCTCTTCCCAGGCCGATACCGCAACAGGCGGTCGTCCAGTTTACGCTGATTGAGCCAAACAATAACATTAAGTCATAATGAGTTCTCGCAATCTAAGGATGTTGGACGAGAATCTAAGTGGGGGGGGAGACCTTCACCACACGTAGGCCTTCCATCAAACCTTGCCTCCGGAGGGCAACCCTTCAGTTTATCAAGTACATTCTTTACAGGTCATCTGCAGTTCTCGGGGTCACTATTGGGCCCCCATCAGAATGGTGAGAGTCCGAGGAGCATGTTCGGTGTTCCGAGTCCCACCACTGGCCTCGGTCGCCATCCTCCCCTGTTGCAACGATGCCACCGCCTCCAGGGAGGATCTCCTGGCTTGGTCCTTTTGTGGCGGTGTTGGCCTGGCTCCCGTGCGTGATCTGTTCCGGCGTCGCCTCTCCCCCTTGCGCGTTTTGTTATGTGACGGTATAGGTGAGGATCGAGGGTTACCCTCCATTTTGTGTGCTTCTAGCCACTCCCAGGCCTCCTCTGGCGACTGGAAAAAAGTACTGTGGCAGTCGCAGATTACTCTCATCCTAGCTGGGAATAAGAGCGAGTACTGGACACCAGCATCTCTCAGGGCCCTCTTCACCGCCCTGTATGATGCTCTCTTAGCCTGTACTTCCATTGTGAAGTCCGGGAATAGGGTCACTGATGCGTTGTCGATCCTGAAAGGGCCTGCCTCCCTCGCGCACTGCAGTAGGATGTCCCTGTCCCGGTAGTGCAGCAGTTTAGCTATCACAATCCGTGGAGGACGGCCAGGTGCCGCCGGTCCCGCCGGGACACGATGAACTCTTTCCAAGGCAAAAAAGGGAGTCAAGAGGTCCGGAGCCACCACCTGTCGCATCCATGTTTCCAGATATGTCACTGCATCGTTCCCTTCAGCTGCTTCTGGCAGCCCAATGATACGCACATTATTGCACCGGTTGCGACCTTCTGCATCCTCAGCACTACGTTCCAATCTCTGGACACGGTCCGTCAGTTGCTCAAGTGTGGTGTGTACCACCTGTTGCTCTGGTGCCATTCCTGTGATCATTTTCTCTGCATCCCGGACCCTGTCTGCTAGTTTCTGATGGTCTGCACTCAGTAGGCCCAGTTCCGCTGACACCAGGCCAATCTCTCGCTGGATGGTCGTTTTGGACTCCTTTATCGCCCCCAGAATCTTGTCTAGTGTTTCCTGCAACACGTGAGGTACCGACTCAGCCATGTCCAACGTGCCTTGGCCACCCGCTCGTTCTTTCCCTTGTGGCCTACTCTTCTTGCAGCTTTGGGTCGACATTCAGTCCCGAGCGGTGGGGCACCCTCCCCCCGGGTGACCGGCAACGATCACGACATTCGCCCCTCCACCATCCTCGTCACTTGCTCTGTGCCAGCGCAGTCCAGGAGGGATGGTCCTCCCCAGGCGGGGAGATCTCTGACCACCTCCGGGCACTCTCTCTCCCCCTCCGCAGGGGCTCTCTGCTCTTGGGGCCACCGTGCAACCCCCCAGTTATTCTGCCTAGAACGTCCCACCAGTGCAGGTCGTTAGTGATGCAGTGGCTTCAGTCCACTCTGTCTCTCGATTCTTGGGCCTGGGTCATTCATCCAGTTTCTACATTCCGAGCCTTGTCTCTACCATGGGGCGTCCCCCCCAAGGCGTCACACTCCTGGGTCAGACTTTTCCTCCCCATAGTTGGTCCCCTCTGCGTCCTCTGTCGGGCTCTCGGCGCTCACCTGCTCATCCAACGCCCCGCCACCGAAGGGGGGGGGAGCCCCCTAGGTCCACCCGTCCTTTTTTGTCCAGGCAAGTCCTTTGCCCCCAGTGGTGTCACCTCTTGTGTCTCCTGTGGTCTTCCTTTATCCCGTTCTGGGCCACCTCAGCCCTAAGTTTCTCTCCAGGTGCCTGTTTGCCGGAGCCAGCTGGCCCCAATCGATTGTCATGTTTCGGCCCTACCCGGGTGCCGCTCCGTCCCGTCCGGGTCTCCGCAACTCACACCGGAGCCTTCGCGCTCCAGATCCTACTGCCTCTCTTTACCATTGGGCCCCCCTCCGTTCCCCAACACTCACTTGGGCTCCAGCGCGCCCGGCGTCTCTCCATCGGGGGCCGTTCGTTGCTGGGGTCAGGCACGTTCCTCTCCCACTGTTGCGCCACCTCATGTGCCCTCCTTGGCCTTCCCTCTTTTGCATACGGGCCTCCGATCCACCCCGAAACTTCAACAGAGCCGGTCGGCTCCTCTCGGCCACTGTGCCCCAACTCCTCCGGATCACTCCTCTCCTGCACAATCAGCACGGTCCGCTCCGCGAGCCAGCCGCAGGCACCAAATCACAGCCAGCCGCCCGCGGCACACGTCCGGCAATCTGCCCATGGTCTGCCCCGTGGATCGCTGGGCAGCCACCTCGGACTCACAGGCCCTTCCAGTGCCCCCCGCAACCTCACTACTGTCGGGGGTTCCCTCCGGGGCACTGTTCTTTGTCGGAGAAATAGAAGGCCTCGGCAGAGCAGCGCGTTTACATGTCCGCCATCTCTGTCAGTCAAGCCACGCCCCCATCCAATTGGAGGGATCTTTAGGGGGGGTCACCTAGCTCTCTTCAGTCTGTTGCACCAGCTGGTAAATCAGTATGTACAAATCAGAACAGACAACAGAGTTGTTGAGTTACCTAAATCATCAGGGGTGTTGCCTTGTGCAATCCCTAAATCTCATTTCACAGGAGATTTTTGCATGGGCAGAGGTAAATGTGAAGTCTTTGAAGACTATTTATCTCTCTGGAAAAGTAAATTAGGCTGCGTATCATCTGAGCAGAGGTTTTCCTCCTCCAATGAGCACTTTATCATTGATGTAGGAGGTAGTCCAACAGTTGAAGAGGAAGTTTGGGTTATTGAAAATAGACTTATGTCAGGAGAGAATTGTCAGCTTCCTTGTTTTTGCAGAATTGTGCCTTCTCCGGGGGCATGGAGGATAGATGTAATGTTTGTTTTGCCTCAAGCTCTGGTATATGCGATTTCTCTGAAACCAATGATTTCCAAGGTTTTGCAGAAGATCTGGAAAGATAAAACATTAGTTCTGATGATAGTGCTAGGTTGTAAATGGAGGCCTTGGGATCTTTTGTTGTTACGGTTAGCAATAGAGCCCCACTGGTCAATTAAAATACATCCTAATCTGCTGAGGGGTCTCCAAAATTCCTCATCAAGTGTTGGTCCATCTCAATTTGGGGAAATGGTTATTGATAGGCTAACTCTTCATTCTAGAGGTTGCTCCATGGAAGTAGCAGAACAAATTCAACAATCTAGATGACCATCCATGTTAAAATCTTACTCTAAGCACCAGTGGCCTGTTGACAAATAGGCCCTCATTACGACCTTGGCGATCGGTGAGAAAGTGGCGGTAATACCGCCAACAAGCCAGCAGTAATTACCACCAAATTATGACTATGGCGGAAAGATCTCCGAAAGACAGCTAATGTACCACACCAACCGCCAGGGCGGAAACAACAGCAACCATGGCAGTAGCCACCTACAGTCAGGCATAAGTCAATGTTCCGCCCACCATATTACAACAGCACAATCCGCTACCATTTCTGGGGCGGTACCAATGACATTAAAAGCCTGGCAGAAACTGAGCTCAGAAGTGAAAGGACTCACCATTGGAGGCACAGGGAAGAACCACGCTGCAATGGAACCCGAACTGCAGGTATTTCTGATGATATTCTACGTTCTGCTCCACCACGAACACCAACGCCGGCGAAGACGACGGCAGTGAGTACGGACGCCTAGCAAACAAGGTAGGGGGGGAGGAAAAGAGAGTGACACACACACACGCACAACACACACCCCATACACACACTCCATACACACAACCAGATGCACAATAAAGCAGGTTAATCTCCCGCAATCGGCTGAATAATGCGAGGACAAAAAGAATTTACCAAAGTCAGTGTAATAATATCAACATAGTAAACAAATAATAAGTTAGGCAATGTAACAGTTATTTACAAATGTACGGAACAAGGGACACGGCCCAGTCCTCTGTTCCCGTGGGCCACATGGCAAAAGTCCAAGGCCCCACTTGTCACCTGCATCAACATGGAGAGAACACTGCAGGGGCATCCGTTGGCAAATAGGCAATCACCGCAGGGGGAGGAGGGGGCAGCTCAGCCAGGAGCGGAAACAAGACCATTGGTCTTGGGTGGGCAACATGCCCTGTGCTTGGTCCTGGGGAGTGCAAGACCACAGTCTCTTGAGAAGGTGACTTACCCACTGGTTCTTGGGTGGGCAACATGCCCTGTGCTTGGCCCTGGGGAGTGCAAGGCCACAGTCTCTCGAGTGGGTGACTTGCCCACTGGTTCTTGGGGGGAAAGATGCCCTGTGCTTGGTCCTGAGGAGTCCAAGGCCACAGTCTCTCGAGGGGGTGTCTTTCCCACTTGTTCTGGAGGAGGCAACATGCCCTGTGCGTGGTCCTGGGGAGTGCAAGGCCACAGTCTGTCGAGTGGGTGACTTGCCCACTGGTTCTTGGGTGGGCAACATGCCCTGTGCTTGGTACTGGGAAGTGCAAGGCCACAGTCTGTCGAGTGGCTGACTTGCCCACTGGTTCTGGAGGGGGCAACATGCCCTGTGCTTGGTCCTGGGAAGTGAAAGGCCACAGTCTTTCGAGTGGGTGACTTGCCCACTGGTTCTGGAGGGGGCAACATACCCTGTGCTTGGTCCTGGGGAGTGCAAGGCACAGACTCTCGAGTGGATGTCTTCCCCACTGGTTCTGGAGGGTGCAACGTGCCCTGTGCTTGGTCCTGGGGAGTGCAAGGCCACAGTCTCTCAAGTGTGTGAATACCCCACTGGTTCTTGGGTGGGCAACATGCCCTGTGCTTGGTCCTGGGGAGTGCAAGGCCACAGTCTCTCGAGGGGATGTCTTTTCCACTGGTTCTGGAGGAGGCAACATGCCCTGTGCTTGGTCCTGGGAGTGCAAGGCCACAGTCTGTCGAGTGGGAGACTTGCCCACTGGTTCTTGGGTGGGCAACATGCCCTGTGCTTGGTCCTGGGAAGTGCAAGGCCACAGTCTGTCGAGTGGGTGACTTGCCCACTGGTTCTGGAGGGGGCAACATGCCCTGTGCTTGGTCCTGGGGAGTGTAAGGCACAGTCTCTCGAGTGAATGTCTTCCCCACTGGTTCTGGAGGGGGCAACGTGCCCTGTGCTTGGTCCTGGGGAGTGCAAGCCCACAGTCTCTTGAGTGTGTGAATACCCCACTGGTTCTTGAGTGGGCAACATGCCCTGTGCTTGGTCCTGGGGAGTGCAAGGCCACAGTCTCTTGAGTGGGTGACTTGCCCACTTGTACCGGAGGGGGCAACTTGTCCTGTGCTTGGTCCTGGGGAGTGCAAGGCCACACTCTCTAGTGTGTGTCTTAACCACTGGTGCAAGGCCACAGTCTCTCGAGTGAGTGAATACCCCACTGGTTCTTGGGTGGGCAACATGCCTTGTGCTTGGTCCTGGGGAGTGCAAGGCCAGTCTCTCCAGTGGGTGTATACCCCACTGGTTCTGCAGTGGACAGGCCGCACAGCAGCCCATGGAGGCAGGATTACATTTTGCATCCGCAGTGGTGACGGCTGCTCTGTCATGGTGCTTTTGGTGCTGGGAGGCTCCTGCACATCCCCTGCACCCTCGAATTGATGCACTGTGGTGGTGCTGGTGGTGGGAGGAGGCTCTTGCACATCCCCTGCACCCTGGGATGGATGCACTGTGGTGGTTCTGATGGTGAGAGGAGGCTCCTGCACATCCCCTGCACCCTCGGATGGATGCACAACCATGGCTGGTGGTGGGGGCTCCGTGACAGCTGCTGGTGCAGGCTCCTGGCACTTCTTGCCTGCTGGTGCAGGCTCCTTGCCCTTTCAGGTGGCAGGCTCCTTGCCCTTCTTGCCTGCTGGGGCAGACTCCCTGCCCTTTCGGGTGGCAGGCGCAGGCCCATTGCCCTTCTTGCCTGCGGGTGCAGGCTCCTTCTCCTTTAGGCTGGTTGGTGAAGGCTCCTTGCCCTTCATTAAATGTGGCCTGGATTCCTTTCCATCAAAAGTAGGTGCAGTTGGAAATGGGCCCGTGGACTCTGTGGCTGAGGTGCGTGACTGGGTTTGTGATACCCTGGCCATACTTGCAGGACAGGGGGGTAGGGGGAGGCAATAGGTCAATGGTGGATAGGAAACATTTCTTACGGACATTGGGGCGGGAAGAGGGAGAAGGAATGGGAGTGGAGGATGAGGGAGTGGTTGTTGGAGGTTTTTGTCTGCTGGATTTGGGTGCAGGTGCATGGGTTGTATGCTGTTGTGAGGTGGATAGTTGTTGGGTGTCTGAGTGCTTGCGTTTGTGTACTTTAGGAGGATGGGACAGACACATTGGGAGAGGACACAGGGGATATGTGCATGGCTGTTGTGGAGGTGTCTGCCAGTGAGGTGTGTGTTCTGCTTGGTGTGGTGATGATGCTGGTAGTGGATGATGATGTAGTGCATGCAGATGTGAGTGTGGTGTGGCTGGGAGGGAGGTGGGGGAGGTGGAGGAGTGGAGACAGTGGAAATAGTGGATGTTGTAGTGTCTACAAATGAATGGTGTTTGTGTGAGTGCCTGTGGGATGAAGTGTGGTGCTTTTGTTAGCCTGTGCCACTCTTGGGTGTTGTCTTGTGTGCATGCTCATCTGTATGTGTGCCTGGGATGGGTTGGGGTTGAGAAGAATGGGACTGGGAAGTGGAAATTGGAGGGGGGATGGTAGAAACAGGGACAATGGCTGCCATCAGAGAGGAGGCCAGAGCCTGAATCGATCTCTGTTGGGCCGCCAATCCAGTGTGAATGCCCTACACTAATGCATTAGATTGTTGCATCTGGGCTGCCAGCCTGTGGATGGCATTCACAATGGTTGACTGCCCTACAGAGATGGATCTCAGGGGGTCAATAGCCTCCTCACTCAGGGCAGCAGGGCTCACTGGGGCAGGGCCTGAGATGCCTTGGGCGAAGGAGATGCCCACCCTCCTGGGTGACCAGGCAGGGGCAACTCAATGAGGGGCTGCTGGGAGGGCAGTGCTGGTAAGGGGGTGGTGGCTGTACCAGTAGCTGGTGTGGTCACAGAAGTATCCACCACCACCAAGGAGCTTCCATCAGAGGAGGTATCGAGTCCCCTCCAGTCTCCGCCGTGGGGCTCCTCTCGCCCTCCATCCCACTGGTGCCGTCAGCGTCGGTGGACTCTGCCTCCTGGGTCCTGTAGGATGCAGCTCCCTCCATCGCCGGTGCCTGTGCTCCTCCGTCAGATGATGCTAATGCACATAAGGACAGGATGAGAAAACAAAAAAGGAGGTATAGAGACAAAGGATACACTGGGTCAATGGCTGCACCAACACCACCGTTGGCGTACACAGCACCCTCACACACAGGGAACAGGCCTACGCACTATGCATTGCACTACCACTGATATCGCTAGCCAGCAAGGAATGAGGAGGGGCACACACCGCCAACTGCAGCACACCTGGGACCCACGCAGCCCTGACCAGTAGTGAATGCTTACAATCTCGGTAGGAAGGTTTATCCCTTCAGAACCCTAGCCACCAGAGGACCTACGCTGCTATGTCAGGCGTGGCCTAGGGGCACCCACTGACACACATCCACCACCCGGATACCACCCCACCAGGTGTAAGTTGTAATGATGGGCACTGTACTCACCCCCTTGTGGGTGCTGTGATGCCCTCAAGCGCCCATCCAGCTCTGGATAGGCCACCCCCAGTATGCGGGCCATCAGGGGGTCAGGGTTTGAGGGGAAACCCTTCCTCGTTGGGAGGCCATCCCCAGCTGGGCCTCCGCTGTCTTCCGTGCCCAGCGTCTTAGGTCCTCCCACCATTTGCGACAGTGGGTGCTCCGCCTGCCATAGACCCACAGGGTCGCACCTCCTTGGCAATGGCACGCCATACACTCTTCTTTTGATGGGCGCTGACCTACTGAGGCAATACACACAGGAAAATACCATTAGACAAACATTCCAGCCTGTTACACATATGGCCCACCATAACTGTTCCCATCACCATTGGCACTCACATAGCCCAGCACACAAGCTGTGCACCGCAAAGAGGACATCCACCCACCCTCCTTACACGAGGCCTTCACAAACACCACTCCATGCATTCACGCCACATGCATCGTGCCCACAGTGTACTCACCTGTTGGTCTGGAGGCCCATACAGCAGTCCGTATTGGGGTAGGACCCCATCCACTAGTCTCTCCAACTCCTCCTCCCCGGTCACACGGGCCATGGTAGGTTCAAGACACAGGTCACAGCCGCACATGCAGTGTAGGTCCTCTCCTATGGATGGTCAGGTAGCAAGTGAGGAATGAGAAAGAAAATGGCAGTCACGTCTGCGGCATAGATCACCATTGGCCACTGTAACCCATAGGACCCAATTATAACCAATGAGGAATTGAACGGCGGTTCCCGACAGCCTCCCGACAGCCTCCTGCCACTGCACACAACGTCAGCGGAATTACCTCACTCCCATCTGTCCCTCCACAGAGGACAGGTGGACGCCATTTCAGGGGCTGGGGGCAGCACTATGGATTCATGCTGCGTCACAGGAGAAATAGGCACAAAATGGGCAAATCACACTGACCTATTACATGTTTACAGATTGAAACCTCCTTTTGTGGCTCAAATGTTCAGTTTGTGACAGCCTCCTCACTCTTGTGTCCCTCAGACACCTACTGCTGTGGATGAATAGGAGATGGAGACATACCGCTGTGTACAGACCCCTGGTGGACTTGGCAAACACTGGAGGACAGGCACATTATCCTCACCTATAGACTGGACAGGGCCACAATTACAGAGCTGTGTGCCCAATTGGAGCCTGACCTGATATCTGCTATCGGCACCCCACTGGGATCCCCCTCTTGTGCAAGTGCTATCAGTGCTCCATTTCCTGGCAACTGGTTCTTTCCAAGTGACAGTGGGCTTGGCAGCACGAATGTCACAGCTAATGTTCTCAAACGTGCTGACAAGAGTGTTGTCTACCCTGATAAAACACATGTGCAGCTACATTGTTTTCGCCCAGGTTGATGCCACAGTGAAGGCCGAGTTTTATGCATGGGACATATCCCCAACATTATTGGGGCGATTGATGGAACACATATTGCATTTGTCACTCCCCCCCCTCAGCAGAATTAACAGGTTTTCAGGAATCGTAAGAGTTTCCATCCAATGAATGTGCAGATGGTGTGCTTGGCAGACCAGTACATCTCCCACGTCAATGCTGAGTATCATGGGTCGGTGCATGATGCCTTTGTCCTAAGGAATAGCAGCACCCCAAATGTGATGGCCCAACTACAGAGGCACAGGGTGTGGCTAGTAGGTGAGTTCTGGTTCCCACCCAACATATGTTGGTGTATAGGTATGGTGTGGGATATATAGGATAGTGTGTGGCTAAATGTTGTCCCTCAATATTTGCAGGTGACTCTGGTTACCACACCTATCATCGCTGCTGACCCCTGTGAGGAATGCCAGGACAAGGGCAGAAGAACGTTATAATGAGGCACATGGGAAAACAAGAAGGATCATTGAAAGGACCTTAGGCTTCCTGAAGGCCAGGTTCCTGTGCCTCCATCTAACAGGTGGATCCCTGTGCTACTCACCCAAGAAGGTCTGCCAGATAGTAGTGACATGCTGCATGTTGCACAACCTGGCCCTCAGACGCCATGTCCCTTTTCTGCAAGAGGAGGAGACTGGAGATGCCCGTGTGGCAGCAGTAGACCCTGTGGACATTGAGGATGAGGAGGCAGAGGATGAGGACAACAGAGCTGCAGTTATTTTACAATACTTCCAATGACACACAGGTAGGACAGTGTACATTTACATTTCAATGCCTTTGGTTGTAATCTATGTGGCAATGGCATGCTGATATTTCCCACTTATATGCCCACTTACTGTTCCCTCTGGCTATTTATTTAGCAGATGTTGGTGAATTGACATATACTCCTTGTGTGATCACTACAGCCAGCTACAGGTAATTAATCTATGCTCATTCTATGTACAGTTAATTTGTAATGTCTGTACCTGTTTCAATCAATACATATTTGATATACATTACATACTCCAAATAAATTTTTTTCAAAGGGTGTTTATTGAAGTGCTAACATATAGGGGGCAAATGCAATGGGATAGGGTGATGATGGAGGAAAGTCTAGGGTATTGTTCCAGTCTGTTTGTAGCACAGGTGCATTGTCCACGGGGACATAGGAGGGGGAGCAATGGCAGTTCAAAATGGACAGGGTGACTGAGTGGGATACAAGGGTGACAATCAGGAGAGTCTCATTTCCTGGCAGGGGTCTTGGCAAGTGTCTCTGGGTTCTGTCTGGATTGCAGGGAACATTTGCGGGGTGGTTCACCTTCTGCAGGGGAGGGGTACTGGTGGCCTGTGAGTCCTGTGGCAGGGCCTCCTGGCCACTAGCAGCAGCAGAAGTGGAAGGCTGTTCAGATGTCTGGCTAGTGGAAGGGGCCCACTGGTGTGAGACTGCCTCCCTCATCATAATGTTGGCCATGTCTGCCAGCACCCCTGCTATAGAGATCAGGGTGTTGTTGATGGCCTGCAAGTCCTCCCTGATCCCCTGGTACTGTCTCTCCTGCAGACGCCTGTTCTCCTGCCCATTGTCCAGGATCTGGCCCATCATGTCCTGGGAACGTTGATAGGCTCCCAGGAGCTCAGTGAGTGCCTCCTGGAGAGTTGGTTCCCTGGGCCTGTCCTTCCCCTGGCGCATAGCAGTCCTCCCAGTTTCCCCGTTGGCCTGTGCCTCTGTCCCCTGAACCGTGTGCCCACTAACACCAGGTCTCTGATTGTCTTGGGTGCGAGGTGTGGCCTGAGGTCCCTGTAGAGGTGGACTGCTGATTGATGTGTCCTTGGGACAGAGGTGTGGGTACTCTGGGTGGGTACTGTGGTGCTGTTTCCAGATGGGGGAGGCTTCGTGGTGGTGTGTGACTGGGCCTGGGTAACCGGCTGTCCAGTGGTCCCTGATGGGCCAGGTAGGTCAACCAGATCCGGAAGACCAGAGTTGCTGTCATCACTGTGGGCCTCTTCAGTTGGGGGACTGGATGGTGCTGGCACCTCTTCTCCGCTGACATTCGCTGGGGTACCTGTGTGAATGCATATGATGTGTTAAGGTTAATGTGTCTGACATATTGTACTACCGTGGCTTCCCCTCTATGATTGGATTTGTCCTGCCAGCTTTCACTTGTGTATGTTAGTGTATGGTGGGATTGTTAGTTCTCTCTGCTATGCATGCTTTAGTGATGAGTGTCCATACAGGGCTGTGAGGGGTGTCCATGCATTGGTACAGCATGCAAGGCTTGGCATTGGGATGAGTGAGATATGATGGTGGGGTGTGTGGGATGTAGTGGAGTGATGGGGGTGAGGGTATGTGATGGCATGCAGGTAGGGGGGTGATAATAGTATAGAGTTGACTTACCAGAGTCCAATCCTCCTCCGACTCCGGCCAGGCCCTCAGGAGGCAGTATTGCCAAGACTTGCTCCTCCCATGCTGTGAGTTGTGGGGGAGGAGGTGGGGGTCCACCGCCAGACCTCTGGATAGCGAGCTGGTATCTTGCTGCAATGGAACGTTCCTTCCCCCGTAGGTCGTTCCACCTCTTCCTGATGTCATCCCTAGCTCTTGGGTGCTGTCCCACGGCGTTGACCCTGTCCACGATTCTCTGCCAGAGCTCCATCTTCCTGGCTATTAATATCTGCTGCACCTGTGCTCCAAATGGCTGTGGCTCTACCCTGAAGATTTCCTCCACCATGACCCTTAGCTCCTCCTCTGTGAAACGGGGGTGTCTTTGTGGTACCATTGGTGTTATGTGAGGTGTGTTGGTGAGGGTGTATTGGGTAATGTGTTGCGGTGTGTGATGTGGAGTGCGGGTGTGGTATAGGTGTGAGTAGTGTGTGGCTGTGGTTGTGTCAGTGGTCTTGGTGTCTCTCTGTTGGCAATGCTTTGTAGTCGTAAAGGGTTGCGGGTACTGTGGGTGTGTGTTTTATAGTGGTGTGGGTGTGTGGGAGTGGTGTGTGTATGGGTGTCAGATGGGTATTGTTTGAATTGTCCAATGTGGTTTTGTTTTGTATGTGGGTGTCTATTGTGAGCGCGGCGGTATGTACCGCCAATGGTTTACTGCCATTGAATGTCCGCTGTGGTGATTCGTGGGTCATAATGTGGTTGGTGTTGCTCTGTTGGCGTAACGGTGTGGGTTTTGATACCGCCAGTTTATCACTGACCTTTGGTCTGGTGGATTTGTGTGTGTGGTTGAATTCTGTCGGATTGGTGTGTGTGTGTGTGTCAAAATATGGTGAACGGATATCTGCTGCCGCGGCGGTAAGTTGGCGGGGTCAGCGTGGCGGTAAGTGGGATTTACCACCAATGTCATAATGAGGGCCATAGTGTATAAGTGAGGGTTTTGTGACTTTCTCAGAAGAACCAGCTACTGTGCTAGACTATTTGAAGGGCGGTTTTGTCAGAGGATTGGCAAATCTACATTAGGTCTTAATAGGTCGCAATTAGAGCATTCAGGAACCCACAGATGATGTAATAGTTCAATTAGTCTCAAAAGTATTAAGAGGTTTTCGACTAAATAAACCAGTCATTCATTTTCCTACACCTAGTTGGGAGTTACCATTGATGTACCAAGCTTTGCAAGAAACACCCTTTGAAACTCTGGGATAACGTAGATCTTACACTTTTTACCTTTAAATTTGTCTTTTTTGGATGCAATATCTTCTGCCAAATAGGGGATTTGGGTATTTTGTTGTGTTCAGAACCTTGCCGTAAGGTGCTACCCGATAAGGTGGTTTTGCACCTCATCCATAGTTTGTTCCCAAGGTGTTATCAGATTCCATTCTTCAGCAGATATAGTCTTAACAGTTTTGTTATCCAGTTCCCACTTTCTTGTTATTTGGAAAACGAATGATGATGTTTGTTGGATGTGAGATGGGCCTTGATGATTTACCTCAATAGAGCAGGGCCCTTTAGGAAGGTTTAGACTCTGAGGCCCATATTTAAGAAACGTTTGCGCCACATTTATGCCACTTTTTTTAGGCAAAAGCGGTGCTAACGTAGCGCCATATTTATATTTTGTCACTAGACCTGCCTAGCGACAAATTTCAAACTTAGCATCATTTTTTGGGAGCGCCACCCCACCTTGCGTCATTTCGCGACAACAATATGCAAGGTAGGCGTTCCCTTCCAAAAAATGACACTAGTCCTCCAGCGCCATATTTATAGCCTGACGCTAAAATGATGCACATTAAGTAACTGGTCCCAAAAAATGACGCAAAGTCTGATTAGCGTCAAATTTTAATACCTGGTCACACCAGGCATTAAAATGAGGACCAAACAGTACTACTTAAGGAAAACACACAGAAGGAGCATTGGCAACCTCCTGGACAACATGGAACTGTTAATACTCCAGCTTGGCACACGCCGCAGATGACAATGACGACAACAGGTGGTACCAGCACCACTGCAGCAGCCCCAAACACCACCACAGCAGCCACAAAGGCAGCGCAGAAGGCATGAGAGGATATTTTGACAGTGCACAACCATCCTTGCGTTCAGGGAACAAGATGTCATCAGAACCTACCGTCTGAAGTGGGAGTCCATTGCACCACATTGCACCAGACATCACTGCAAGGCTAGAAACGCAAACAACTATTCCACCCATGACCAAACTCCTGGCTGTCCTCCATGTGCTGACATCAGGATCATTCCAGAGAATGGGCACAGAAGTGGCTGGTATCTCTCAGACATCCTTGTCCAACTTGTGCTACCTGCTGCAATGGAACACCTCTACAGGAACCGCAAACACACCCATTTGATAAATGTGGACCAACAAGGGCTCTTCACAAACACTTCAGCTAAATATCCCGGCAGCATCCATGATGCCTACATATTCTGGCATTCCACCATCAACGAGCGGTTCCAGGATGGGCAATATGGCAATGGGCTACTCGTAGGTAAGCCACCATACCAATCATTACACAGACAGCACACCAACCTTGTAGGACAAACAATACATACACCACACTAAACACACATGGACAGAGGAACACAGATGTACAGACAACAACATATATGCCACATTCCACACTACACCAGATTCATTGCACATCAAACACACATACAGCCATATCTACATAATACAGCCACAACCTGACTGGCACACCACGTGAAGGACAGGTAGAGAATACAGAAGCTGGGCCCAAACCACTACAGGTGTCCACCGGTGATCAACTAAATACTAATCCCACACACATAACACCTAACAATGAATAGTTGAGCTATGTGAATGGCATTGGCCATGTCAATGCAAAGAAAGTCACATATAGGCACAGCCCCACATTTGTCATGGTGTCGAAGCCTCTGGTCGCACCAATATCAAATGCCATCCAAGTGTTGCCATTACAAACTACATATCACTTAAACATACCAGACGTACCTGTTATATGCACCGTTCACTTGTCTGGTGCATTGAGGCGCACACATAGGAATACAATATCACCAGCCATGAAAGACCATGGGGCAGATTAATTAAAAGTGGCACAGCACCTACTCTAGCACCACTTTACTTGCGCCCCTTAGGGCCGCCCAAATTCCACCATGTGTGCACCGGATACAAGAAATGGCGCACCATGGTGCAGAGTAGGTGCAATACTGTCAAGATAATGGATTCCATAGTAGGACTCTGTAGGAGTACTGAGAACATACCTGACTTTTCATGCACCGTACACAGGGACCCATGCAAAACTATGGCTTGCCTCCTCCTAACTCTCACTCTGTGCTCCTGATAAATCTAGGAATCTTGGAGATTCCTCTGTACCAAATTTGCAACTCCTCCAATTGTGTGAATCTCGCACTTGTACACATGATGGCTGGCACAGGCATAATCTGCCACAAAGCGTCACTAAGTTTTGCACTGCATGCGTAGTGCCACATGGTAAAATGGTAACATGGAGGTCTATGTTTGGCCTTGTCGGGCTACCATGGTGTCAGTATAAATGACACCATTGTGGTCAAGGAGGTGGTAGGTTCCACTAACATTAGGACACAGCCTCAAATATGGAAAACACATATTTGGCATGGTCGAACTGTCAGTCCATATTTAAGTTGGCAATCATCAGGTCCCTGGGCCACAACCCATGATAGTAATATCCATCACCATACACCAGTGCAACCATTCCACAAAACAGGAACACACACAATACCAGAAGCAAGTCTGAGTCACCACTCCACCTAAAACTAACATCTGCCATGGCACATACAAACCCACAAATCTGCATGACGGACACATTTTCCCTCATTCTTTTGTAGCGACCAAGGTTATGGCATTCAACCATGGGTGATGACTCCTTTTGGCAACCCGACAATAGTGGAATAGCGGGCATACAACGAAGGGCACCTAGGGACACGAAAGGTGTTGGAGAGGACATCTGGGCTCCTGAAGTCAAGGTTCAGGTGCCTGGTTCTAACAGGAGGAAGCCTGTTGTATGCACCACCCCTGGTATGCAAGATGATCCTTGTATGTGCTATCTTGCTTAACATATGTATACGGGCCAATGTCCCCTTGGGTGAACTGGTAGATGTCCCCAATGAGGAGGAGGATGACAATGGTGCAGCACAGGTGGAGGGGAACAACAAAACACTGCAGCAGGAGACAACAAATTGTACAGAACTTCTATACTTAGACACTGTAAAACCAATATCACCTTGTAAATATCACTAATAAATCACTTTGCACTAGAATGTCCATGGTGTACTCATTCTCCACTACATATGCCATTGGAATCTTGTTCATACCTCAGAGAGCAGGAATGAAACATAATTTTACAAGGATTGTTGGATCACAGGTTGTGATGTAAGAGGGTCTAGCGCCTCCATGCCACACATCAGCGTCAAATAACTTATGCTCATGTGGCACTTGAAGGACTAGAACCTTAGTGGTGTTAAGTAGTCATAGTGCAGAATCCTACCCCTTACCACACATCATGCTCATGCCAGGCAAGATGTATACAAGGGGACGTACCTACGGGTAGGGGCTTTTTCCAAATTGTGTATTTGAAAATAAGGGACAAAATTGTGTCACATCTCAGGCGGGTAGCTGTAATGCCAGCACTGAGCACATGTGACAAGGGGGAACACCATTGCTATCAATGGACCTTCATGGACTGTTCAGGATTAGGAACAAAAGTTTGAGCCTAACCCTGCACCGTATCTTCCTAAATAGTATGGGTGAAGAAGGATACAGAAATGTTGTATGTGGCAAATCAAAAATCCAGAGCTGAGATGATTTCTCACACAAACAAGATACACTCATGGTGACAGTGACATAGGTTGTGGAATGCAGATATGAGCACATCCTCATGTGCAACAAAAAATGTGGATGAACAGCTGAGAGACTCCCACAGACACTTGGATATACAACATGGGGAGGTCACTTGGACACTACACAAGTGCAGTGGCTGGTGTACTGTCATGTGTGTGTGGTAGTCATGTAATCTCGCAAAGCCTGGAAATGGGAGGGAAACTAGAACATACAAAGTAGTAGAAGATGTTAACATCTTCAAATTGCACAAGTCACACGTGGCATTCTGTCCATGTATGACTGGACAATGTTGCAGTAGAAGATGTGTACAAAGTGTAAGCAGCCTAAATAATGCCAGCAATTTAGGACCAAATCTATTCCAAATATGATATGCTGTTGATGTTGGAGAAGGTACACACATAGACCAATACTGCTGTGCAACACAACAATGTTACCATGTGATCACCCAACATATGTTCACAGAAGATGTCTAGGTCAGTACTTAACCCATTCATTTTTACTACAACAACAAAGTTGTAGTTGCCCATTGCATACTATTCTGACAGAAGGTAGTGACAGATGACATCATATGTCCCCTGGGTCATAAAACATAAATAAGTTACACTAGAGATACATCCCCTAACCAAGCTGCATATGGAAAATACTAACAATGTATAACCATTTCTGTCAGACCATGCCAAATGATGAGAAATGTCCTTGAGGTACAAGCAGCCAGTCCCCTGTACATGATAGGGCAAGCCTGACATTAAGGACCCCAAAGGAAATTGAAAATCCCAGGCCATGTGAAGACATTTGTGCAGGTGTCTGTCTGCAGGGGACTGCGCATTGCTCTGCTGAAGAGCTATCATGATGAGGATAGATCCCTGCCCAATACCCCCTACCTCCCATCCAGAGGCAACATTGACTCTTGACACAGTCAGGGGCCTGATACATGTGCACAGTGGACTGCGCTGATTGGAGCACTGTCAACTTGTGTGAAAACATGCAACCAGGGGTCTGTGTGGGCACAAGTCCCACAGTTGCAATGACGACTAGGGTGCCATCACTGCCTGACTGCAACCCTGCTACACAGTTGTATGCCATTGTATGTGACAGTCATAACAAACATGTTGTGGTCAATTGTATGTACCTAATTTTTGCCTTGCACACATATGTCTGATTTCTCAGCAACATTGTACCACTTCAATGGTACAGGCCTGGTATTGTGTATTGGAGTCTGCACAAAAGTCAACTTCCCGCTAATGAAAATGCATTTGTATCACATAATCATTGATAGACTTAAATGACCTCCAAATGTGTTCCCACATACGGAAACATAGGTGGCACTGATATGACTACACAGCCAGTTAACAATGTCCAACAACTGTCCATGCAGGAGATAGATTTGTGAGGTTTCATATCCCATGAACACACCACTGTGGCATTCTTTGCACATATGACACTAGACATGTCTTTCCACACACACATCATATACCAACCTTCATTGACACATGTGAGTACACCATCTCCTGCATCATAGATGCATGGGGAATTATGTGTTACACGTTTAGCATAGCATCATAAACCCTGAACCATACAACACACCACAGTGTGGACACACATCCATGACCATGTATTGGATTTAACCCATCATATCTATTGTGTTGTTGTTGAATGTACATTTGGAAATCAGACATGACCATGTGCTAGACCCAGAAATATGTGTTACATCACTTATGTACAATCCTAGTACACATGTGATAACGTATGTGGACAAAGTCTACCAACACATGCACATATGCAAACGGTATCAGTCATCGCATACATCACACACACAAACATATGGTACCGCATTCCGATGTTACTGTTACAATAAGAACCCACATGCACACACAGGTAGCATACTAACTACATTCATGCATAGCCCCTGTGACATGGTATGTGAATCTGGGTGCACTGCCAGCCTTTCCAACAAAATCCACACATTCCCGTTATTCTTCAAAAACGTTCGACGTAAACGGCAAAATTCCATACTACGCTATTCAAAAAAATGCCGCCTGGCCCATGCGTGTCAATCGCAAGTCCACATGCCTTGTCAGCCTTCATCGTTAGGAATACCACGTATGACCGTAATGTGTCAAATTATTTGACGCAAATGCCAATACTTCATACTTAGCTTATCAAAAAATGACCCCTGGCCCCTGCATATCAATCACAAGTCAACAGGCCTTTCAGCCTCAATGGGAAAAAATTGACGTATGACCGTCATGCGTCACAAAAACAACGCATATCAGAAAACATGACGCACATGCCCAGGGAGTGAAGAAACAGGACTTCCTTGCTGTATACATGGTACAGTGATTTCACTTTCACTTTTACTTAACAGTCTTTTTGTCTGTGATAGAGAGAGGGTGTGTGGAGCTGGTGCTAGTTGAGGAGTGGTGGTTTTGGAGAGGTGTGTGCTATGTTGCTGTTCTATGCTTTTTGTCTTTTCACTAAATCTTGTGTAGTGTTTTTTTCCTGTTATTGTTATTGTATTGTGGGGTGTTAGTCTTGGGGTAGCGTAGTCTTTTGGGGTATTTGGGGTTAGGTGGGGTAGTTTATTATAATTTTTGTGGCTCTTTCATTTGCAGGTAAGTGAAACTGGGAGGGTTTATCTGGCTGATGAAACATTACCTCCCCATGATGCTAATTTTGGGTGGCCGGGTCACACAGGGCTACCCAACAGAGGCACAGAAGCTGTGGTGGGGTAAGGTGCTCCACCACCTACGCAGGATTTTTGGAATTGTGCGCACCGAACACCAGATTAAACACCGTTGGGCATATCTCATTGCACTGGAGCAAGATCTACTTGATCACCTGGGGATTCAGATTGGTTGACCAGTTGGTAAGTACCCCATTTGCATTGCATTCCCCGCGCCATATTTACAAAGTGGCGCAATGCATGCATAGCATCACTTTGTTAAGAAGCAAGAAACAAGGATGCATCAATGTATTCCTCAACACTCTGCTATGTTTACACCACCCCTGGGCATTTGTTAGTCTTTTGGAGCTGATAATGAGTAAGATGACTCCAACATATGGGGCAGCATCAAAAGCAATGAGTGTTACAATAGGACGGCCACTGCTACAACCATTGCATGCCCCTCCGATGCAGAATACTGTGTCGTCCTGCCCCATATGTACATGGAGGTGTAATGCTACAAAAAGCTGCATAACAAATCCATGTACATGTGGTGCAGTGAAATGCACTACAGGAGCGTCAGGGAAAGTGATGCTTTGGTGGTGCCAGGGCCTCCGTTATCTGGCCCTTTGTCTCACAGACAGAAGTTTAATGTTTGGCAGTTGTTCTGTCCTACCACTAAGTTGACTTGCTTACTCAGCTTAACAAGTTGAATGTGTAACAGTTGTCCATACACAGAAATGTCACAAACTCACTAACCTATGTGTTCCTTTCATGTCTTACAGGTGGGTTTCCAACCTACACCATTGGAGAAGTGTCACTATTTGAAAACCCCAATGCAGCTAGTAAGTGTCATCTTGTGCGTCTCATTCCAAGGTTTTGTGTGAGAGGGTATGATGTGTGCAATGAAATGATGAAGCGTAATGTGTGACCAATGAAATTAAGTCATCTGAGTTAGGACGTGGACATCATGTCTGATGCTATTTTGATGATGGAGAATGAGTTGATTTTTGCACAAGTGCCAGCGTGTGCTATGGAATTGTGGGTGTTACGAAAAGAAAAGCATGCCGACATACACAGTGGTGTCAGTCAAGATATGTGTCAGAGGTGCTGTTTCTCTGAATAGCATGCCTGTTGCCACCATTTTTGCCACTGCACTTTTTACAGCACTGTGTGCCACACGTAACTTTCAGTTACTCAGGAAATGGTACAGATGATGTACATGTGTTGAGGTCTCTACGGGGCTTATTTAGGAGACACTTACACCACCGGTGCCTCACTGCTCTTCAGATTTTAAGTGAGGCAGCAGTCATGTAAGGAGCCTTATTGTGCTAACCAGCAGTTAGTTAAGTACACAATGAGAATACAACTCTGCTCCAGATGGATGTGGGACATGTCTACGGATTGTAGCAAACTAGATGTGTGCAGATTTACCAACACGGTCTACCCATCATGATATTTGTGAGTGATCTTGGTCATATCACGTGTAGATAGAATGTGAATGCTGAGTGTATACCTGGGACATAGGAGATGTTTGACATGAATGTGCACAGGTAGTTCAATACGTAGGAACACTGTGGCTGCACCCAGTGCAGTGCCAATCTACCTGTGCCCCTTAGGGCACCCATACAGCCACCATGTATGTGCCGCATTACACATTGTGCACCCCATACCACAGGGTAGGGGGTAATAGGTACAAACTCTGTGGACAGTATAGATGTACAGTTCAGGCTTAGGGTGAACTATATGGGCACTAACCCTGAACTGTACATAGGGGCCAATTGTAAGCAATGGTGTGCCCCCTTGTAACGAGTGCTCTGAGCAGGTGTTAACTGAAGGACACATGAATGATGCATTGGCAAACCTTTGAACTGTTGGTGCCGATTTTCCATTCCCCCTACCAGATTACCCCCACTTTGCATCCATGATGCCTGGCCAACGCTTGATGTAGCACTAGGGGTGACAAAGTGGTGGATTACATACATTGCACCGCTTATTGACTATGGCACAGGGATTTGGGACTTGTTGGTCCACTTGATCCTCATTAGTATGATGACACAAATGTTGCTTAAGGACGCAGTAGTCCACTTACCTCTGGGCCCTGATGGCCAATAATGGATAGCCGTTAATCCAGTGACATGTACATGATACCGTAGATGGTTGGTAGGAGGTTTAGTCTTGATTTGGAGATTGACACTGTGGAATGTGTGGTAGACAGCATGTGTCATCTGAGGATGCTGTGTACATGGCATGTTTGTTCTACGTCTGCCCAGTGCTGTTCTTAATGCCATGTTCTCCTCATGTTTTAGCTGCCACTATGACCACAGCACAGAAACGTGCATTTGAAAAGAGGGCAGAATGTTACTGCCACATCATGGTACCAAAGAATGGTCAAGAAGCATCGGCAAGAGAAATCTACTGGGGCTCGGTTTGCGTTTCCACATGGGGGACCTCCGAGACAGGCCACAACTGTACAGGCCAGACCGGCCACAACATATGGGATTTCGGAGGCCTCTGCTGGTCCTACCTACTCCACATCATCTGTACCTCTCCCCTCTCAGGCACTGCAACAGCCATATCCTGTACCTTTGAGGTGGACATGAGAAGGGACATGGCAGCCATGATGATAAGGTTGGTCCTTTTGGAGAAGGACAATGCCAGGAACTACAAGTTATTAAAGTACTGCAAGAAAAGGCTAAAGAAGATGTAGTCATGATTTTGCAGAGCCTCCCAGTTGCTTCCTTTCTCCCGTTTTCTATTGTTATCTGTTTTAGTGGATTTTAGGTGGGTAGTGATAGGTTAGTTAAATAGATTAGGTAAGTTGTAGGTTAGTGTAAGTATTTTTGTGGGGTTTGTTTGGGGTTATATATTGGTTTCTATGTTTATTAAAAATATTCAAATAAAAAAAAAATCTATAGAAAAAAATATCTATTTGTTTAGGATTTAGCTTAGGTTAGTATATGTGTAGCCTTAGTTTATGTTGTCCTACTCGTATCTTGTCTCTTAAGGCGGTTGGGGGGACAATGTTTAGTGTATGTTGTTAAATGTTTAAGATAAGTTTAGATTAGGATAAATAGCTATAGGGGTAAGTTAAGATTAGTTAGTATAGGGTAGTGGATAGGTTACATTTGAATAAGGTGTTCTTTTAATGTTTATATAAATCCAGTTAGTTTTAGACAATTATTTCTCCATGTTGATTAAGTGTCTGGGTGTTAGGGTATGCTTATTGATTCACGTGTATGACAGTGTGTATCCCCTATGACCAATGAGCTATCAGATTGGCTGGAATATGATATCAGCTACTCAAAACATTTGTCATCCTCAGTTCCAGACATTCACATTGTGTATGTATATGAAATCTTTGACAGGTAAGTATGGAACATCACTGTCATAGCAGACATCTGTCAGAAATAATGTTGGAAAGTGTGGCACATATTACATCAACTAATTTAGGGGATGTATTCCTGGCACATTGACAGCTGCCCGTCACTGATGAAATTTACCTCTCCTCTTCCACACATATTAGTCGTACTGGTGCTCTCATCTGGGAAAATTCCTGACACTTGGTTCTGACCCATACATGCCATATGTCCACTTGCATGGATATCTGTCAATTCATGTTTTGAAGGATCTGTAAGTTGGTTGTAGCCCACAACACCATCAGTCACCTTTTTCATGTCTGTCTGACAGTAAGCCACACATCTAAATAGGCTCTGTTCTCATTGTCATAGCTTAACAAAATGTATACACAGTGCTTGAAATGGAAAAAAGGAAGTGCAGGTACTCTGTACCAGAGTGCCTGCTTGTTTCTGAGAAGTGCTGGTACTCTCTATTTAAAAGCATTATGTTTTTCCTGAGAAGTGCAGGTCCTCTCCCTCTCAAAATAAAAAAGTGCTGGTACTCAGTACCAGATAGTACCAGCCCATTGAAAGCACTGTGCACACATTTAGATGAGTTAATGGATCACAGTAAAAGTTGGCATGATACATGTGATTATGGTGATTTATTTCCCTGTGCATGTGTATATTCCTATGCAATACAATGTCAAGTTCACAGACCCCATGAGAGATCCTGAGCCATTTGTTGTAAGTTCAGAGTCCAAGAGTCAGGGACACATCAAAAGACATGGGTAGGAGAAGTGTGCATTAGTGAGGAGGGTCCAAATTGGCTATAGGTAGGAATTGAGACCATGACAGTCCATAGCGAAAAAGTCAACAGTGTTTGAGTGAAGAGGGCTCATTGCCAGCTGTCACAACACTGGCATTATCTTAAGCACAGAACTAAGGAGATACTGTCCATGAGGCACAGGCTGGTGCTACCAGGTGGCTTTCCGTGTGAATGTTGTTCTTTCCACATCTTCATCCTCTGATGTGTGTGGTGCCTCCTGTGCCAGAGGTGGTGATGTTGCTGAGGTTGAGGGGGGCACACAAACATCAGTGGATAGAGATGTGGAGTCAAAGGTCCCGGCAGCTGCCATTTGTGGAAACACATAAGGCATCATTGCAGCAAGGAGGAACTGCTGATTTCTCAACACCGTAGCAACATCACAGTGGTAGGCAGCCATGTTTTCCCTGAGGGAGGCCACTTCCTGCTGTATGGACTCCAGGGTATTCTGTATAGCCCCCATCCTGTTGTCTATCATGCTGCTGCCACTTTGAGATGACAATTGTTGAAGCCTCTGCCTCATGACAGCAGCTATGTTAGCCAGGGACTGCTGGAGTCCACGTAGCAGGAGTGGGTGATTCTGATGGCAGCTGAGTTGTCCTTATTTTGACTGAGGCACCTTTACACTCCCTTTAGGCTGCCTGTCACGGTCTCCATCCCCTCCTGCACCTGCTTGGCCAGCTCCCGCTGGACTACTGCCACTGTCCTCTGAAAGGTGATATCTGGGTTTTCGGAGTCCAGGGCTGAGGCAGGACTGATTGGTGCATCTGTGTTGGTAGGAGGGTGGTTCATGTGGAGACCCTGCAATGCTGTGTGTCCTCCCTGCAACTGGAGGTGGTGTCTGGAGGGAACCTTGGACATCCTGGAGAGTCTCTTCATTGATGGTCGGCAGCTGGTCATTCACGTCATCTGTAAAATCCAGGTCAGGTGGTAAGGCAGAATCCTCTGAAATGAGATAGTGAAATGCCAATCTTTGACTGTAGTAGCTGTTGACATGGCTTATCATTTACTTGCTACTGGAGGCTCAGTGACATGTTACAGACCCCAGGTTGTAGTTGTCAATTATGTGTTGCATTATGCATCACACATGGGGCAACCTTTCAAGGTATCATGTCAATTGATCCCACACCACCAGCTTCCTTGCAGGCTCCTTGCCACTGACACCATGGTGGCACATAATTTACCTTCCTATTCAACATGGTGGACATTCCCACAATAGCGTAATGTGTGCTGTTACTCTTTTGGTTCTATGATGCATTGGCACCTTGTATGATGATACTAGTGCAGCAAAGCAGAGGTAGATCCATTGCTTACAATGCTTGTGTTACTTTGTCATCTGCCATTAGCAGGCCCCACACATGTGCTAATTGAATGGGACAGTGCAACCATTATGGATTGTCTGCCCCATTAATTTGTCCCTCCCTACATTTGGGACATTTCCTTGCATACAGCATATCTGCCACAGGCATATGTTGAGGTAAATATGTAAAATGTGGACCAATGCATGCATTTTGAGACTTTGTTGTTGTGGCACAAGGAGAATGTGCAGCTGGGATCCACATGGGCAACTATTTGTATGATGGTACAGTTGCATTACGAGCTAGTGACATTGTGCCCGTAGTGCAACTTTGATGCCACTTGTGCCAGTTCCTACGTATGTAGATGCCCCATTATGCAGAACACCAACCATTAACACAACGCAGATAACTTTGTTACATGGTGAGATTGAAGCTACTTGTACAGCAGCACAAATTATGGTCACAGACATGCCCCATGTGTTGCATGAGCTATCTTTTGTGCCCATTCCCAAATGGTGCATACAGGTGTGTGAGAGTTGTTGGTCCACCCTGTGTGGTTTGAATTCCACAGGTTGCACACCTGATCTTTTCTCAAGTGGCACAGCTTGGTGCAGCAGCAATATAAGTTGCAAGGCACTGTGCCACTTTTGAAACGTAGAGATGCGCCATGTTTACTGAAATACGGCACACCCCTGTGTTTCCCCCAGTGACTGCGCAGATTTGTTCTCCCTTCACCAACGCAGGCATCTTTGCACCAAAGTGAAGATGTGCCTGGGTTGAGGGTATAGATCCCTTCCTGCACATAAACAATCTATTATGGCAAGGTGGCATTTCTATGTGTGCTGCAGGATACCGCACACATGAGAAAGGCAATGACACAAGGAGGAAGGAAAGCATTTTGCTTTGTTGCGCCATCCTGACACCACCCTGGGGGTGGTGTTGACTTCAATCACAGTCTCTGATGAACATGTTGTGTTGGATCTGGGGCAACAACAATATGCAATGGGTGTTGTTGTGGCACAGCCACAGCCATACTAATTGCACGTCCCTTTCAGGCAATGTGCTGCATATTTACAAGGTGGTGTAAAGCCACAGTAAGTGGCATAAGACCACGTTGTGTATATGTCAGAGTGCATTGCGCCACTGCTTGTAGCGTCACTACAAGTGGGGCTTGGGTGGCAATGAAGCGTTTTGATTCAGGCCCTATGTGTCCCGGTGCAACCCTTTAGGATGCATTGAGTGAGTCCTATATGCCTCTCCCTTTTACCATTTGTGAGATTCCAGATACTTCCCCCCTGTAACTTACCCTGCATTTGTTGTAGCTCTTGGTAGTCCACGCTGTCCTGCGATTCCAGTGACCAGCTCCTCCGGGATGACCACTGCCACCATCTCCTCCAGCTCATCCAGGTCCTCCTGGGGTGCTGGACTTCCACCTCCAGGTTGCAGTGCTGCCTTTGGTTCCTGACCAGTTTCTCCTTAGTTCTGTGCTTCCCATCGTGCCAGCACTTCTTGCAATCGGTGACAGTCCTCTTCACCTTTGCCACTCTATTGACTTTGGGTGTCATTCCGACCCTGGCGGTCCATGACCGCCAGGGCGGAGGGCAGCGGAAGCACCGCCAACAGGCTGGCGGTGCTTCCTGGGCGATTCTGACCGCGGCGGTAAAGCCGCGGTCAGAAAAGGGGAGCCGGCGGTTTCCCGCCGGTTTCCCGCTGGCCCAGGGAATCCGCCATGGCGGCGCTGCTTGCAGCACCGCCATGGGGATTCCGACCCCCTTCCCGCCAGCCTGTTTCTGACGGTGTCCACCGCCAGAACCAGGATGGTGGGAACGGGTGCTGTGGGGCCCCTGGGGGCCCCCGCACTGCCCATGCCACTGGCATGGGCAGTGCAGGGGCCCCCTAAGAGGGCCCCACAAAGATTTTCACTGTCTGCTTTGCAGACAGTGAAAATCGCGACGGTGCCACTGCACCCGTCGCATCCCTGCAACTCCGCCGGCTCCATTCGGAGCCGGCTTCATTGTTGAAGGGGCTTTCCCGCTGGGCCGGCCGGCGGTCTTCTGGCGGTCGCCCGCCGGCCCAGCGGGAAAGCCGGAATGGCCGCCGCGGTCTTTTGACCGCGGAGCGATCTTTCGGCGGGAACCGCTTGGCGGGCGGTGACCGCCGACCGCCGCGGTCAAAATGACCGCCTTTGTCCCCTATTGCCTGCCATAAGGCCTCTCTCCTACCTACTGGCAATTTGGAGGTGACAAAGAGCTAGTGTTGGTGCTCTGTCACCTCTCTGACCAAGATGTCATGTTCCTCTTCACTAAAGTGACACTTCCGCTTCCTCTTCTCCTTCTCCTGGGACTTTTCAGGACCCTCATGGCTGGTACTTGGCTGACTAGGATCTCCCTGGGGTCTCTCCTGGCCTGCATTCTCAATCTTGTCTTCCCAAAAAGAAATTCTTGCTTGCTCATTTTTTTTACTCTAATGCACTAAACTATGGTGCTAACCCGTTTGTTTAAAAAAATGTGCCGCAAAATGGTCTAATGCCACTTTTGCAACAGTAGTGTCATTTTTTCTTACGGCATCTTGCAGTCATTAGCGTCATTATTTAAGCTAACCATTCCTTATCGCCATTGTGTGTCATTTTTTAAATATGGCGCACAGTGGCGCAAAGGAATGGCGTTAGCTTGCAGTAAATGTTTTGAAGCACAGCTGCGCTGGCACAGTTGTGTGTCATTTTTGTTAAATATGGGCCTGAGTGTCACTTCTGTTGTAGCAGGGCAGGGGTAGAAACCTTCCAAACCTACACTGAGTAGATTGTTGAAACACTTGTTTCTTCCAGCATATGAGAAGCATGGAAAGACATTGCCAGCCAGGGTAGAAGGGAGGTCAACAAGAGGGATTTGGCACCATTTAAGGGTGCCTCCATCATAGTTATTTGTAATGTACCTACATGGTCTTCTCCACACATATTTATGATGCATTATGAGGTACAGTTATGTGGAATTTGTCAACTGCTGTTAAGCATTCGGTGTTGAATTCAGTAGTAGAATTCTAAATATTTGTGGGTACTACTCAGTTCCACATTTGAGCTGAAGTGATCAATAAATAATAAGTTCATACTATGATGTTGAGATTGTATTTATGAAGCCTGTAGGAAACTGCCCTTTTCTGCATGGTTATTCTGTTTGTCTCACCTTTTCTGCCCTATTCTTGATGCTGGCTTTAGAACTCTGTGCACTTTACCCCTGCTAACCAGTAGAAAAGTACTTGTGTACCCCCTTTAAACATGGTTTCTTTGGCATACTTCTAATTAGAATATTTAACTTCTCTATGATCCCTAGAATGTGATGCAGAGAATACCCATGGCATGCAAGTTAAACTGCAGCATCTTCTGAACCATCCACTACAGTGGCAATGTAAACATCGCTCCAGGCCTACCTTTGTAGCCAAATGATATCGGTGTAAAAATTGCAACTCGCCTAGTCAAAATAAATCCTTTTGACAGGTCACAACTTCCCTGTTAAATATTAATAAGTAACCTATATGTATTGTATTGTATTGTAATCGTATTTATATAGCGCTTACTACCCCTGACGAGGCGTCGAATCGTTTTTTCAGTGAGTAGCAGGCTACTCTGGAACCCAACAAGAATTAGTGATGGATTAGTATCGGGAAATAATGAGTACAGTTTTTGTATTATTATGAGTTCATTTGAGCCGCGGATATGAGAGTTTGTTAGATTGACTGGAGTAGTGGAGGGGTGGAGGAGGAAAGAAATCCAGAAGTGTTAATTGGGAGTATATCCTTAATTTACTCAACCCAAAGGTTTGGGATGAGTAAAGGGGGATGGAGGAGGGAAGAGTATGTGGAAGGGTTAGGGAGAGCATAGAAGCAGGGTGAGATAAATGCAGGAGAATTTAGTAGGGTTGTGTGGGAGGTCACGGTAGTGGAGTGAGGTTTAGTGAGTTAGATGTGGAAGCGGAGGGAAGAGCTTAGGCAGAGTTATTTAGGAGATGAAAGTAGTAGAAAGGATTTGGGATGAGTCAGAGTGAGAATGGAGGATAGTTTGATAGAGACATGACATTTGATGATGGGTAGATAAGTGTGATAAGATGAGAGCAGGAATTCATAGATATCTAGTATAACAACCCACCCAGGAGCCATGCAATGACCCACGAACATGCCAAGCACAGAAACAACATATACACAAACATACATATATATATATATATATATATATATATATATATATATATATATATATATATATATACATACACACACACACATACAAACACACATGAATACACACACATATGCATATACAATACATAATTAGAACCATGGGTAAAATATACTTAGTCAAACAGGTTTAAAGAGTGTGTGTGTATTTTATTGTTATGACATAGTAGCGATACATATTTTCTAAAGAACTATACATAGCTAGAAATATACACATCATCTGAAAAAATATTTATCAACATAGGCATATGCAGTCCATAGTTGTTTGAATATGGTGGTTATGAAGGAAAGAGCCAACTCTTGAGTAGTTTTCTGAAGACAAGAAAGTTATCTGTGGCTCTTATAGTTGGGGGTAATGAATTCCATAGTTTGGCTGCTTGAACGGAGAAGGATGTACCACCTATAGTCTTTTTCTTGTATGGTGGTGTTCTAAGGCGGGGTGCCAATCTTGAGCGGAGGTTTCTTTGTTGGATGAATTTGGTTATTTTTGTTTCTGATAAAAAGTGGTCCTGTTCCATGTATAGCTTTGTGGGTGATACAAAGCAGGTTGAAAGTGCATCTTCAGGCAACGGGTAACCAGTGTGGTGCTCTCAAGGCAGGGGAGATGTGGGCTTGTGGCTTTACATGTAATAGAAGCCTGGCTGCGGAATTCTGGATACGTTGTAGTTTTTTCATAATAGATCAAGATGATCCATGGTAGAGGCCATTGGCATAATCCAGTTTGGATAGTACAAGCGAGATAGTAGCTAGCACCTTGTGTGGAAATCCGAGGTGGGGGAAGATGCGTCGTAAAGTCTTCAAGGTGATGAAGCTTGTTCGTGCTAATTTGTCCACTTGGGCATTCATAGTTAACTTGGAATCCATGGTGATTCCTAGGTTTTTAACTTCCTTGGATAATTGAGGAGGTGGTCCGAGATCGTCAGGCCAGACGCACAGAGGGTCATAATTTTTCCAGTCACCACATATGAGTATTTCTGTTTTGGAGGTATTTATTTTGAGATGGCTCCAGGTCATCCACTGATCAACGGCTCTGAGGCAACTGAAGATTTCTGAGTTTTCAATGTTTTGGGGCATTCTAATTTAAGTAGTATTTGTGTGTCATCTGCATAGTTGTAGCATGTGAGATGGAAATCATTGATCAGTTCTAGTAAAGATATCATTAGATATTGAAAAGCAAAGGTGAGATGATTGATCCTTGGGGGACCCCTGCTTTTGTGAGGTAGGGTTCAGACGAGAAGGGGAGCAAGTGGATGATATTAGATCTTTTTTTAAGATAGGAAGTAATCCAGTCGAGAGCAATCCCTTGTATGCCGGCTTCGTGGAGTCTTTGAATTAGGGTGTCATGGTCAACCGTATCAAAGGCAGCCGAGAGGTCCAAGAGAAGTAGTGCAGCAACTCCATTTCGTCCGACTGTGTTTTTAAGATCATCCCAGATTGCTATGAGTGCCGATTCAGTGCTTCTTCCTGGGAGGAATCGAGTTTGGAAGTCTGAAAGTATAGAATTGTCTTCAATGAATTGTGACATTTGGGCGAATGCTGCTCTTTCTATCAATTTGCCCAGGAAAGGTCCATTTATGATTGGTCTGTGATTGTTGGGGTCTTGCGGGTCTAGGTTTGTTTTCTTTAATAAAGGTCGTTTGTATGCCTTTTTCAGGTCTACAGGAAAAGTTCCTGAAGTTAAAGAGTTGTTGATGATTCTTCTTACAGGTGTGGCAGCAGAAGTAGATAGAAGAATGTTCTTGAAGATTTGTGGTGGGCAACGGTCAGAAGGCAACCGGAAGGTCTGCTTGCTTTGACCAAATCCATAAATTCACCTTGGGATATTTGTTTGAAGGACAGTAGAGGTTGGATTGGTTTATTCTTAGAGGTTTATTCTAGTAGCCCACAAGACAGAGTGCATGGTATTTAAAAGTATGGCACATAGAAATGTATTGTCAATATGTCCTTACAGTGACTTGCACTCAAAGGCAATTTTCAATGTAGGAAGGCTAGCTGTCCCATAGAGAAACACTGGGAAGCAGTATTAAATACCAGTACTGCACCCCAGGAAAGGATCCAGCTAGAAAAATAAGTAAACAGCTATTTTTAATAGTTATTCAGTGGTGAAGTCAGTATTCTGATCAATATTATGGAAATTTAACTTTTAGAAAGTTACCTTTACCCTGCTTGACGTTCCTGGAGGCTAATTTGCAGGTTCTCCCAGCAGGTGATTACCCTTAAATTGATGTGAAATGCTTCCCAAAAGCAAACAGTCGGCTGACCGGAATGGGCAGTGATGACTCCTATGAACTCCACCAAATATGCAGGTACATCCTGTGGGCATATGTTTTGACACTACAGTGTCAAATCATGCATGGGTGTCAAATCCTGCTTGACAGGTGTGCTGAGTTTACATAAAACACTTGGGGTGCACTTGAAAGGGAGAGAACAGGATGCTGAGTAAATTTTTCTGGATCCATTGTCTGGTTGCTTGAGGACCCTGCTTTTCTCCTACCAGACCTCTGTCTCTGGGTTTGTTGTTGGAACAGTACCTCATTACTCAGAGTCCAGTTGTTCCTTGTCACATTCATAGTATGTCAATACTCAGGGGCCTGCTTCAAAAAGTAATAAAGGCTTTGGTATTACAGGAAGTCAGGTAGGCTAACTTCTCTTTTATATTGTTTGTATACTATGTAAGGGTCGGTCTTATTGGGGGGATGGAAAACTATGACACAGATTTATAAAGAGCCTAGCGCCAACTATCGCCACATTACCGTACACTAACGTAATTTTTTTATGCTAATGTGATGAAAGTGTGGCAAAAACACAGTGCCATATTTACAACGAGATGCAATGCACGCATTGCACTACTTTGTAAACCCTTGCGCCACATTATGCCTGTGTCAGGCATAATATATGCAAGGGGGTGTTCCCCCTTTAGGGGGCCCACAAAAATGGCACAGTGGAATCTATGAGATTACCCTGTGTCATTTTTAGCGGCACTTTTAACACCTGCACAGAGCAGGCATTAAAAGGAGGCACACCATTATTTATAATGGGGCTCTATGTACTTTGCAAGATTAGTGCCAACATTTTTGGCGCTAATCCTGAAAAGTACAACAATAGCATAAAAAATGATGATACTATTGTCTCTAACCTGTGCCATGATGTGCTGTATGTTAAATATGGCCCACACAAGGTGGTGTTAGGGGGGCTCAATGGGCCGCAAGAAAAGTGGCGCTTCATGACATGAAGCACCACTTTTCTTAAATCTGGGCCTATGTGTTTTTCTTTGCTTGGTGATTGTTCTGTTAACAGAAATGTTCACTCACAAATGATAACTGTCACAAGGAAGACCTGGACTTGGAGTAATGAAGAGTACCCATAAGTGATCTAAGCATTCTCCAGCAATCAGTTGACAATAGGCAGCACCGAGGGACATGCAGAAGGTGCATAATATCCTTTGGAGAAACGGGTTACCCTGGGAAGAATCAGGCTATGCTGAGGACAATTGATCTAAAAAGAGTAGAGGTGATTTATGATGAAGAGGTTCAGAGAAGGCAGCCAAGGAACAGATGATCCTGGGCAAGCCTGAGTTGAATTGGGAAGGGTTAGGCTACGCTGGACTGAGTAGTGTACTCTCGGGAGGGTGGCTAAGACACTAGTCAGGAACATTAGTTTACCCTAGGGAGGGTTAGTTCTCAGGGTGTGGATATGCTGAATAAGGGTGGGTTTTGCTAGAAAGGGCGTTGTTAAACAAGAGGAACAAGGTAGAGCTTGAGGCAATCAGCTACTCCAGGGAAAAATGGGTTACTCATGGGAAGGTTGGGTAATTTTGGAGGAAAAAAAGCCAGCTTACTCTGCAGTAGAATTTGAGTGTACATACCTGTATGCGGCATACCCGGAGAGGCACCGTTTTGAGCAGAACTGAGTGGGAAATGTTATGATCGGACTAGCACAATCCAGGCCATTGGTAGACCTACTAAATCTGCAACAAGCGGTGCCAGGTCGGCACAGAGGAACAGGACTATGCTGAATAAAGTGCTGCAGGGATAGGCTTGGCTGGGATTATTTTGGGCCTTACAGCGCCAAAATGGTCAGTCTGGGTGTGATGGTGAAGTGGGAGTGAGAGCAAAGAAGCTGGCCACATCGCACTTCCGGTGACAATAGAAAGGACAGCAGTTTAGGCCCAAACCTACAAAATGTGTGCACGTTTGCTTCTGCAATGCAACTAATGTCATCTATTTGCTTACCATTATGAAGTTCCACCTGCTCAACTCTAAATTGCATTTAGCTGCACGAGCGCCCTGACAAACTTAATTACACGTGGTGCTTAGTATTGATGGCTATGGCAGAGCTAAACCACGCACTGCTGCAGAATGGGCATATCTAGAGATGGAAGCCACCACTCCAACACACATCATCCTTATTTCTGGTCCAAAGAGGACAGGATATTTGGGGTTTGAAATTGGCTCCACATCTGAAGCTGGCTTTGTGTGGTCCAGAGGTGGGACAAAAATTGAAAAGTCACGCCTGAGCAAAGAATATGCCTAGTGGCTTGTCTCAACTCAGTTGTGGAGTCATCTGAGGACTGCCACAGAAGGCCGGCAAGGTATCCGAAACGGTCATTAAATTTACAACAAAAACGATTACGTCCAATCAAAAATGTGGTGGCCTTTATGTCAAATTAATTTTACTAATTATGATAAAATAGGAAGTCACTTTGGCGAAGATACGGCAACGCTAGAACAGAGGTCTGCTCAATGGCCAATCGGGGACTGTTGCTGTGTAAACGTCCAGCTCAGTGTGGGCAGCTGAAAACGCAGCTTTTCCCTGCATGCCCACCGTCCATACTAACCAAGCAGGGAAGCGCGCGCCGCCTCCGTCTGAGGCCGGGCAGCGCACAAGCAATATACCACGGCCTTTATGGCTTTTACTGCCAGAGACGCTGAACACTAAATGACAGTTTGACCTGGGAGCATGTGTTGACCTTTTCAACCGCTTGCAATTTACATTTGCGTCCCAGGCAGGGACAGGTGACGACAACAGAATAGAGAACATATATAATTTAACAGCTGACATATATAACCAGGCTTTTAGATAGACCCCGGCTATTGATTTCCTGCCTCCAAGGGACACCTCTAACAAGAGGCAAGCCCTACCAATTATCGGCAGGCAGAGGTTTCCAGCTACTTCTGCCCTGCAAGCCCAAGCAATTTTCATTTGTCCAAAGGAGTGAGTTTGCTCAGGGGCCTATCTTCCATTGGTGCAGCAGGTGCAGTGGCACCAGGGCTCAGAGGCCTGAGGGGGCCACTGAACACCTATTAGTGTTATAATTTAAAAATGAAACAGACGCCGGGGTGCGGGGCGTCTTCTTCCCAGTGCTTTATTTGTAAAATAATAAGTACCGGTGCAAAAAGCGTTGCTCAGACACCCGCAGATGGTCGTTATAAAATGTCAGCATCCCGAATACCCAGGGCGCGCTGTCCCGAATCCACCTCAGGCCTCTTTAATTCTCTGCCACTACTTCATTTCCCTTATCTCACTCTCACTGGTCTGCTTTCTCCCTTGGTGACTAATTTTCTCTTCCTACAGTCTTTCTGATGTGTGTGTGTTTTCCCTGTTGCTCTCGGGAAATTTTTGATGAAGAGAAATACGCGCCGGTCCCTAAAAATACGTGCCGGTCCCCCCACCAGCAACCACTGGCTGAAATTAAGCACTGCTCTTCCCTTGCACTAGGGCCCGTTACACACACTGTCATAATAAAGGGTTTGTTATTGCACGGATATTTGTACAACGTCGATCAAGCTGGAGAGCTAAGGAGCATTATGATTGGGGAGAGCGACAGAAACCACAAGAGCGTGCACACCAAGTGGGTATATCAAACATCCAATGCCAACATTTTAGACCAGGAAAGTGGGAGTTTTTTTTTTTTTTAAAGTCGGGGGAACGTATTTTCCCCATTGACTTTTATTGAAGAAGAGGTTATTTCAGGCGAGAGACAGATTACAGCCATTTTGACTTTAAAAAATCGTGAGTCTCCCGCTTATTGGTACTTATGGGATATACACATTTATCGTTGCATTTGAAGTATTTTAATATTTTAATTGCAACACATTTCATATAACCTCAGTGTTTAAACACCGAGGCTATTTTCATTTCGGAACATTACAAAAACATGGCAAAGGTCTTGTTGGCCAAAAAAACCTTGAAATTCCGATTTGTTCACCGTGGAACGCTTGCCCGGTGTAAGATTTCCGATTTATGCACCCTAAACACATTTCTCAGTTGAGTGCAGAGAATTTTCGAATTACCTACCTGCAAGACTCTCGCTAGGTTTTGCCTGTCAAAAACGTGTGGACATTCAATGCAAGGTAAGCCATTTTCTTAGTCGGTGATACCATACCACTCAGCACGATCGGGACATATACACGTGACAACAGTCGTAAGTGTAAAAGGTAATTTATTAGGACAGGATTGTAACAATAACATCTTTAAACTTTTAACGCATACCCCAACTTTAACAGATCCTCCTTTTAAACCTTTCCCGCTCATCTTTCTACTTCAAACCCCCCCTTTTTCCGCTAAGCACTCCCCTTTATTTTTCATGCGCTAGTTGTTTCATGCATCCCCCCCGCTGTGATCCTTTTCCTTGTTCTTTTTCTCCTGGAAGGGTGGCCAAGCCCGTACCTGACTCTCCACCCTCCCCTATCTAATGCCAACCAGCACAACCCATTTGGCGTTGTGCTGCGCCACCCCCATTCGCTTTCTTCGTGTACCCTTTCTCTCACTTCCTCTTTTTTTTTTTTTTTTTAAACTTTCTTCTGCCCCTCTAACTACATCTCCCCTCCCCACAGATCTCCAACCAGCAGTCTCAATTCTGTTAGATAATAAGCGCTCCCCAACTGTGATAGATGCACTCCGTCATCATGGAAAAGGCCCACCTCCTGTTCTTTGATGTCCTCATGCTTCAACACCTTTATTCCTTGTGACCAACAAAAAACACTCATGGCCCTATTGAGCTTCTTGCGAGCCCGCTCTATGGCTCCATGCCTAACCGCCCCCCTCCACGCTCTTGTGGGCACAAATTCAGTCCAAACCAGGCAAGTACCGTGCAACTTTTGCTTAAGGAGTTCCAGATCTCTCGGCATGTGCTGTAACAAAACAATTCCTGACAATTTCACAAGGTCATTCTCCCCGAGATGAATCAACAGTAAGTCTGGACAACCCCAGTTCGGCATGGTTGACGTGATGAACGGCAGCAGATTCCCCCATCTCATGCCGCTTTTCCCCCACCAGATCACTTCGTGTTTGTCACTTGGCAGCCCTAAAGCCCGACCGTAAATCTGTCTTTCAGCGAACTTTGCTGCCCAATGTATAAATGAGTGTCCCACCAGCCATGTGGTCGCTTTGTCCCTCTGTGGTCCATACACGCACCCTGAAAAGAAAAAGAGCTGTAACAAAAAACACGTCACTTCTCTGCAAACCCCCCCCCTCGCCACCCCCAAAACCCCCTCCTTTTAACTTGCCCTCCTGCCTGTAACCTAATCCTAAACATCACTAGAGCCTCACGTAACGTTCGCAGCACCTAGACTTCCATCTTCCTATGGCTTTGATTTTAGCCCAGTCCCAACCCAGATGTGCCGCAGCCGTCTCCGCCCCAATCCTGAAAGAGTGAGTGCCAAAATCCATAGCCTGCCGCCCTGTTCGCCTAAGCGCCATACGCAACACCTGAAGCAGTTGAAAACTAGTAAGCTTCGCCCCTGACTCGTGACTGAAAACGCCATTCTCTTCCTTCAAACGCCGTGCCCCTTGAAATTGCATCCACTCAGTTACGGGACATGCGGCTTGATTGCCGCCTCTGTCCAACCATACCCATTTTCCCCTACCTAACTGATCTGTCTTTGAGCGCCTGAGCCAAATCCCCAAACGGTGCCCGTGCAGATATACCTCATTAACTTTCACCCCAACGTACCTACCTACCCCCAACAACTCAGAAACTCTAAATGCCCCAAAAAACATCCATACCATGCATAGCCGAAATAACGCCAACTCCCACTCGTCAGTACAACAGACCGGTAAAACATGTAGCAGCTCTAGTAACAAGTCAAAAGTGATAGGCTCTCTAGCTGGTCTAGTTGTACCCAACCTAATCCTTCCCCATCCTTTTAACATTTTCCCCAACAAATCGTTACGAGCTGGGTCACATCCAAAAAAGAGATTCCCATAAAAGGATACCCCCGCCAGTTTGCCACCTATGGTTGCCGGTGATAAACCTCTCTCGATTAGTGCTAATACAAAACGCAACGCGCGTAACTCTAACGCTTCTGCTCTCTGAGACCAAAATTGACCGTGACAGGATTAAAAGGATTGGAAATCCAACCATGCCAGCCTGTAACTCCGCCGGGTGGATTCCGCTAAGGACATCTCAACCAGTCCCGTGATCTTCACGCCCCCCACTCCCAAATGTCTGCTGTGACCTTGGTCTTGTTCTGCTCTGCTCCTGGCGCCAAGGTGCGAAACCGCTGCCACTGTGAAAGAGACAGGGAATCCGCAATCTCATTGTACACCCCAGGTATGTGTGCCGCTTTAAACATTACATTCAACGATAGGCAACGGAGCATGAACTGACGCAACAAACACAAAACCCTGAGATCCCTTGCCTTCTGCCTGTTCACTAAATCCACTACAGTCATGTTATCTACCTGGAACAGCACTGATCTGTTTGCTAGCTCGTGTCCCCACACCGCCAATGCCACCAAGAGGGGAAAAAATTCCAGAAATGCAATGCTCCTCCCCTGTTGCATCCACTGTGTCGGCCATGTTTCAGCACACCACCTCCCGTCCCACAAAAGCCCGAAACCGGAGGCCCCTGCCGCATCTGAGAAGATTTGCACTTGCCACACCGTGTTGGTGTCGCAGAAAAACATGGACACGCCGTTGAAATCCGCTAAAAATGTTTCCCAGACTTTAATGTCCTCCCTTACCCCTACTGAGACGCGTATCCTGTGGTGCGGCAGCACCGCCCCTGACATGGCTAGGCCTAAACGCCTGCAAAAGGTCCTTCCTCTCCTCACGACCCTACATGCAAAATTAAGATAGCCTAACAGCTTCTGTGCTGATCGTAGGTCGATTTTGTGGAGTACTCTTATTGCGCCCAAAAATTCCAGCATCTCTTGTACCTTGGATCTCGGCAATCTCGCAACCATGGTGTCTGTGTCCAGTTCTATGCCTAAAAAGGTTAAAACTGACCTTGGCCCTTCTGTTTTATCTGGAGCCAGGGCACCCCAAAATCCTCTGCCAAGTTTTGAAACAGTGTGAGTGCCCTTGCGCAGTCGCCTGAAGCGGCGTTTCCTGCAAAAAGGAAATCGTCCAAATAGTGCGTCACCGTCCGATGACCACTCAGCTTAACAAAAACCCACTGAATGAAAGTGCTAAGGGGCATATTTAAACTCCGTTTGCGCCGAATTTGCGTCGTTTTTTTAGACGCAAATTCGACGCAAAACTAACTCCATATTTATACTTTGGCGTTAGACGCGTCTAGCGCCAAAGTTCATGGAGTTAGCATCATTTTTTTGCGTGAACACCTTCCTTGCGTTAATGATATGCAAGGTAGGCGTTCCCGTCTTAAAAAATGACTCCGATGCATATGCGTCGTATTTATACTCCCGGGCAAAAATGACGCCCGGGAGTGGGCGGGTCTAAAAAACCCGCATTAGCGCCGGATTTTAGCGCCTGGGTCAGGGCAGGCGTTAAGGGACCTGTGGGCTCAGAATGAGCCCAGTGGTGCCCTCCCCTGCCCCCAGGGACACCCCCTGCCACCCTTGCCCACCCCAGGAGGACACCCAAGGATGGAGGGACCCACCCCAGGGACATTAAGGTAAGTCCAGGTAAGTATTTTTTTTAAAAAAAATTTGTGGCATAGGGGGGCCTGATTTGTGCCCCTCTACATGCCACTATGCCCAATGACCATGCCCAGGGGACAGAAGTCCCCTGGGCATGGCCATTGGGCAAGGGGGCATGACTCCTGTCTTTGCTAAGACAGGAGTCATTTCAATGGGGGATGGGCGTCGGAAAAAAATGGCGCATATCGGGTTGTGGCGATTTTTTTGCCTCAGCCTGACTTGCACCATTTGTGGACGCCCATACGCCATTTTCCCCCTACGCCGACGCTGCCTGGTGTACGTCGTTTTTTTTAACGCACACCAGACAGCGCCGCCGGCTAACGCTGGCTAACGTCATTCAATAAATACGGCGCCCGCATGGTGCTTCAGAATGGTGTTAGCCAGCGCTATTTTTTTTGACGCAAAACTGCCTTGGCGCAGTTTTGCGTCAAAAAGTATAAATATGGGCCTAAATGTTTCAAAAAGAACACATGACACAGCACACCCCATGGGAAGGACCCTGTCTACCTATATTGCGCCCTAAAATTGCATTCCTAACATATCAAAATCATCCGGATGTATTGGCAGCAACCTAAAAGCTGATTGAATATCGCACTTCGCCAGTTCGGCATGCCTGCCGCACCCTCTAACCAATTTGATGGCATCGTCCACCGAGGCATACACCACTCTGTGTCCTGGGGCACAATGAAATCATTAACAGAGGTACCCTCTGGCCAGGATAAATGATGTATCAATCGAAACTCACCTGGGGCCTTTTTGGGCACCACTCCCAAAGGTGATATCATCAGCCGTGCACTTGGCCACTCATAGTAAGGCCCGGCAATTATGCCCAATGCCACTTTCTTATCCATTTTCATGCGCACTATTCGTGGCATCTCTTTGGCTGACCGCAGGCTATCTGCCCATCTCCTTAGACGCGGACCTTGATAGCCTACCCGAAAGCCCTCCTTAAAACCCCACTCTAGCTTGCACGCTGCGTCGGTATCCGGATATCTTTTTAACCATGGCAAGAGAGCCCTCAGCCTAATTGGCGTAGGAGCCCTTTGCCGCAGGATTGCCTTGCATGCCTCTGCCTTTGGACGCTCTCCATTGCTCGGCTGGGCTGGAGGGCGTAAAACATTGTGTGACCGGATGACGGCCCCCACACTTGGAGCAGTCATGCTTGAATTTACAGGGCTGTCTTGAACAGAAACCTTTATTGGAGTTCCAACATGCCCCTGTTGTGGATACGGGGGTCGCTGCCCCCCTCCCGCCCCTCCCTGGGCGGGACGCGCCTGAAAAGGCTTGTATATTACCGGTAAGCCACTCGCGGTGTGCGTAGATGCAGTGGAGTGTGCTGATGCCATCCACTGCATCCACAATTCTGGGTCCACGTCCCCCCAGGGCTTGTCTGGATTAATGCTCACCCTGGCCCTGAATTCTTCATCGTAGCTAAGCCACGCGAAACCCCCAAAGTGCATCTGCGCCTTCCTTATTATATCCATATATTTGAAAAGTGCAATGGCCCTGTCCGGGAATTTCTCGCAGTATATGCTAGCGAAAATCAAAAAGGCTGATGTCCAATTGTCCATCGTTATTGGCACCCTGGGTCTGCACGCTAGCTCCCACTCCTCCTCTTTTGAGCCCTCTTTTGCCTGAATGTTCCTATGTAGCAGCTTGAACACATCCACGTATTCGTGTCTCCAAATTTTTGCTTTTGTTTTTTCTGCTATGTGTGATCCCAAAGGCATGGCAAGGCCCATGTACGGAAGCCTCTTCTTATGGCCTCCCCCCCCTTCCTTGTCTCCCGCCCCAGTAGCCCCTTCTATTGTCTCCTTGCCGGTCTCCTTAGCCGCTGACGTCAAGGATGCTATTGCTGCCCCTTCTTCACCTCCCTTTTTCTCTGACCCTTCCACTTTGTCATGCACTGAAAAATCCCCCACTCCTATGGACTTGCTCGTGTGTTTCTCGCCCTGTCCTGGATTATTCTCCCACACCGACCACCATTGCCCCTTACCTCTGCCTTGCCCCACCAGTGGCCTGGCCACCTTTCTTGCCCCCCGACCTCGGGCCGGGCCGCGCTGCGTCACCCGTTGACTGCCACCTTCCATTGGATCCTGTAAAACAGAAGCAGAAACAGGGGTTGTGCCGCCCTTGCGCCCTTGTACTCTCCCCTGTTTTCCGTTCGCCTCTAGCTCGCGAATTTCTCCCTCTTCCCATTCTTCTGCATCCTCCTCATAATCAAGTTCCAACACATCCCCTTCAGTCATATCCCCTGTGTGGCCTGTATTTTCATTCAAACGCAATATATCCGTGGAAAAAGTGCCCTGTTCCTTGTGGCGCATACCACCTTTGGGTTCGCTACGTTGCTGCGGTGTAGAGAAGGCCACCGGTGACCCCCCTAGTGCTTCTGACCAGCGTTCACGGGCCGTGCTGCGCCCCGCTGGTTTCGGCATTCTTCCGCCAACCTCTCCTACTGGCATTGTATGTCCTTGCCCCGAGTGACCGTGTGCGCCACTGGTGCCTTCCGTGCCATAACTCCCTTCGGCCGCCTTAGCCTCCTGCCCCCTCCCTGCACCTGGCTGCGGCACCCAAACCCAGCTGCCTGGGCCCCTGTCTGTATGCTGAGGGCCCATGCTTTCAAACCCCCCTACCCCCTCCCCCCACTGCCTCTCTCGTCTCCCCGCCTCTTCCCTGTCCCTACACAACTGAGCCCACCGCTCCTCTGCCTCTGCCACAACTCGGCGCTGTTCTTTTATCCTGGCCTCTAACTCTGTCATCCCACTCTGGTCCCATCTGTCCTGCTGTGCCTCCCCCATTTTCTTTTGCCCCAGTATGCCCATCTTGCCCCCGAATTTCCTTTTCTTGCCCTGTCCGCCCGCCCCTTTTAGCCTGCTCTGCCATGTTTTCAACATGGCTTTTTTCCTCTCCTTTTTTTTCAATGGGGCCCCATGGCCCTGGCTGTGTTCTGACCCCTCCCCTTGGAATGACAGGTCCAGAGGGGCCCAGTCCTGCTCTTTGCCATCGGATGCCCCCTCCCCAGTCACCATTATTAAGCCCTGCTCCATGCTCACTGCCACATTTGTTAGGCCCTCTTGGGCCTGCTCCCCCTCACCCTCCTTCACTGGCCCTTTCCCTGCCCCCCCGCCTCCTCTGTCGTGCTTTCGGTGCTAACCCGTGTTTGGGTTGCCGTGGTACTGGGCGCGCTGCGCGCCCCACCTGCCGCCGCCTTTTTGGCTCTTTTCCCGCCCCCCCCCTCTCGGGGGATGTCTCTGTCGAAGAACACGCGGCAACTGCAGCCGCTACCCGGCTCGACGCTTTTCGCGTCGGCCGCACCATTCCGACCCAGGCCTGGTCGAGCACGCCAGGCCTGAGGAGGTCGGCACGGCCGTCCTCGCCTAGCAGGCGAAGAGCGGCCCGAACGGCCTCAGCGTCATGGCTTGTTGCCATGGCTCTGACGCGGAAGCGGCGCGGCCGCCTCTGACCCCGAAATTCGGAGAAGCGCCTTACACCGAGGCCTCGCCTCAGCCCCCCGCTACACTCACCGTATACCAGCTACTTGCTGGGAGCGCGACCGCGTCTCCCGGAGTGGCCTGCTGTGCCGCCTGGCCTTGACTGCCAACCAACAAATATTCCCTACCAAACTTTCCCTAAACTAGTTTTGGCACGGAAGAGGCAGAGTCACCCCCGCTTACCTAATATCCTGCCCTACTCCCCCATGTCACTTCCCTTCTGTCCCGAATATGCCTGCGGAGACTAGAGCGCGCCTCATCTCCGCGGGCCCCACCATTCTGGGTGCTAAAACAGTAGGAGAATGTGCGCGAGAAAGGGCCTGGAAGTCCATTCGGTAATTGGAGCCTGTAGTTCCGGGTCACACATGCTCTGCCCGATCCCCAGCTTAGTACGTCATAATGGTTTGTAACGGGAGGGAGACACCAGCCAGAGCCAGAATATGCATACCTTGTGTTTGTGCTCCCGGTCCTGGGCTGCATCTTTCTAGGCATTGTGTTTCTCAGTGACTTTAGTTTCTCAAGGCCTCCTCTTGCGTGGGTATCATGTTCTCTCTTGCCTTAGAGCAGTGGTTCCCAACCTGTGGTCCGGGGACCCCTGGGGGTCTGTGAAGCCTCCTCAAGGGGTCCACGACTACTTAGAAAATTAAATAATATTAACAAATCAGGTCCCCAGCTTAGAGTAACGTCTCAGTAGGGGGTCCCCGAATTCCAATAATGATTCAGGGGGGGTCCCCGGGTTCCAAAAATGATAAAGTGGGGGTCCACAGAAGTCAGAAGGTTGGGAACCACTGCCTTAGAGCTTTCTCTTTCAGCCCCACTCTGCAGCTGGGCATAGTAGCTGTCATCTGGGCTTCTGACCTTTTCCAGGGCTTGTGGGAATTGCTTCTCGCCTGAGGTGTCTTAGTACCCAATCCAAGATACACCTGTTCCTATGTTTCTGACCCCTCGACTCTTGAGGACAAACTCAATGCTCTCAGAAGAGACCTCCAGAGAGTTAAAGATGACCTCTGGAACCTTATACTCACCACATCGAAGCTCGATAAACTATATGTAGTGAGTACGGCAGCGTTTCACATTTGTTTGAAGAATTTATTTTCACGCTATAAACAGGTAAAACACCTCGGAGAGCTCTGACCAAGCAACCATGCTCTTCCCGTTGCTCACATTCTACCCCCAACTTCAAACACTGCCTAGCAACCATTCTACCGTTTTAAATTTAGAACGCTCTAAAACACGATGTCGAGAATACTACACTATGGAACCCCAATCAGAGCACCAAATTCAACAGAACCTCACACTCTAATCTATACAACCCATCTACAATGAGAAAACTGGCATGCTCTTGGCATGAGACTCCAATGCTCACACACACAACAACCAAGAGCTGGAGATCTCGACCCCCCCCCACTATCCCACTAATAGACCCCTGAGAATCACCGACCATCTATCTGAGACTGACATTCACTCCCTTTTACTATTATATAATGGTACACCTAAGAAATCATCTCCTTCTCAACTTACCATCCAGACCATTCCCTCCAACCCTCTTAGAACATCTCGTTGCAACCAGAGAGCCTTGAACAAGTGCAACTTGCTTAAGGTCCTGATAACATACAAAGAGACACTAGCAACCAAATCTCACATCAAGTCTATGCTTATCAATTGCAGATCAGCTGTAAAACACGCTGCAGACATAGCTGATCTCATCCTTGCACACAACCTTGACCTCTTAGACCTGGCTCAATGATACCTCACCACCCATTCTGGACCCAACTATGACATCATCAGATTGGATAGATCTGGAAAAAATGCGGGCGGCATAGCATGTATCTATTGCTCCCTTCTCATCCTAAAACATGCACAAACATCTCCAGTGGCTTCATGTGAGCACCTAGGTATCAATATATTGGACAATGATAAGACTGTGTGCACTCTCCACATTTTCTACCACCTCCTGGGCAACAACCCACTTTTCATCGAACAACTAATGCAGTTCATCTCAACTAACTCAGTCCAACACACCAACCAGTTCTTTCTTTGTGATTTTAACATTCACTGGAACAATTCTAATGATCCCATACTGAACTCATTCAAGACCTTCCTTTCGGACCTCAACCTGACCCAATCATGCAACGGCCCTACACATAATAGAGGCTCCACAATCGATCTCATCATCACCAAGGACAATATACAACTAGAATCCATATCCCCCTGTGACTGGTCAGATCATTACCAAATCAACTTCCTCATCTTGAAAAATCTGCTGATCAGACAGGGACAACCACTTAAACCCAGACAATGGTCCAGAGACCTTCGAAAAATCACTCTAACTGAACTAACCTCTATGAGCAACAACATCCTTCCCCCCTCTAACTTGAAAAGTGTCAACGATCTTACTGATCACTACTTCCAATCTGTGTCTGCCATACTTGATACTATTTCTCCGAAACAACTAAAAAGAATACCCAATAAACACTTTAAACTCTGGTTCAATAGTAACCTTAATGAGGAACGGCGTAACTTAAGACTCGCTGAAAGATCCTGGAGAATATCTCCCTCCTTAGCACACCTCAAACATCTAAGATCAACTAGAAGTATCTACAATAAACGCATCAGAAGATCCAAAGCAGAATACTTCAGGACACAACTTGATAACACCAAAAAAGACCCAAAAAGCTATTCAAACTCATCAAACAATAATAATCTTACAACTCCAATCCCTCTTAAGTAGACAATAGATCTTTACTAAGCTGGAACTATTTTGCGGCCTATTTCATGGAAAAGACTATGAAGATCGACTCAGAACTACAACTTGCCTCCCAGCATCTTCTAAACCACTCCCAATCTAGTCGCCTCCCAGGGCCTCAATTATGAGATCCCCTCAAGCCAGCCTCACTATAAAAAACAATGGTACTTGGAATACCTTCAAAATGCCAAATGAAGCAGACATACGTTAATGATATCCAAAAACCCTTGAACCACTTCAATTATTCTTTACCCGATAAACTTGTCAAAGAACTTAGTCACTGCATTCTCCCACTCTGGGCTATGATTATCAAAGCATCTCTCTCTCAGGGTATGATTCCCGATTGTTTAAAGATTAGACAGGTCACTCCTATCCTAAAGCAGCCAAATGCCGACCAGTCTGACCTCAATAACTTCCGTCCCATCACCAACCTCTCCACTCTCGCTAAGATCCTAGAAAAATGTGTACACCACCAACTCTGCGACCCCGTTGAACAATATCACCTCCTTGACCACTTCCAACCCAGCGTCAGAATGGGACATCGCACTGAAACAACTCTAACTCATATTGTAAATGATACAGTGATATTACTTGTTCAGAACAAACCATGCCTGCTTATACTTCTTGATCTCTCTTCTGCGTTCGGCAAGGTCAAACATGACAGCTTTATTGACCTCCTAGAGTCAAGAGTTGGGCTATCTGGGACCGTCTTACACTGGTTTGCCTCATTCTTTCACAACAGAGCTCAAAGGATCAAAGTAAATCAGACCCTCTCCAACACTACTCAAGTCGTGATGGGAGTACCCCAATGTTCAACGCTCTCACCAAAGCTATTCAATATGTTCATGGAACCTCTTACTGAAATTCTAAAACATTCAAACATTCATTCCCACATGTACTTGGATGATACACAATTATCCCTGAAAATCTCCTCACCCGAGTACGTCAATAATCTCAACTACACCCTACTAAAAACCCAACAATGGCTAACTCGCAACCACCTCATGCTTAACATACTCAAAACGGAATTGCTCTTGATCGCCTCCTCATAATCATTCCACCCCCACAGAAGACTGGCACAAACAACTTACATGGCATAACATTGGACAAACACCTGAATATGCAAGATTATATCAGCGCAACTACCAGGGGAACCAACTTCCAACTAAACATTTTAAGGAGAATCAAACCTTTCTTATCAGGGGATGACTTTCAGCGGGCTGTGCAATCCCTAGTCACTTCACGATTAGATTACGGAAATGCTACCATTGCAGGTCTACCCAAAGCAAGGCTAGCGCTGATAAGGGCCACGCTGAAAGCAACTGGTAGGCTTGTTACAGGATCCATAAAATTTTATCACATCACCTCTGACCTTAAACTACTAAATTGGCTCCTGGTTGAAGCAGGGATCCAGCTGAAGATAGCCTTCGTGACATACAAGGCTCTCCACCATAACACTCCTGTCTACCTGGCCAATAAACTGGAACTGTCTGGTGGCAGTCACACCTTAAGAAGCGCTAACTCTCTACTTTTGAAACCACAGAAGCTCAACAAAAAGAAAAAGTATAACTTTTCCTTCTCCTGCCCAGCCCCTTGAATTTGGAACGCTCTACCAGCTGTAATAAAATCAAACCCCTTGACTACCTCATTCAAAAAAGAAGTAAAAAGGCTTTTGATGAACAAATTACTTCAGTAATTTCCCTGAAGTTTTCAGCTGACTTATATCCATTGAAGCACCACCAGAATGCAAGTCTACCTATCTTTGTTAACAGTGCATTTGTTTTGACACTTGCTTTTTTCCTGGCTGCTTTCTTACTTTCTATGCATGACTTGTATGCTATCTGTACAGTGCTCTGATACTCGTAAGTGTCAAGCTCGCACTATATAAAACTCCTCACATAAATAAATAAAATATGGGTAGCAGGTCCTGTGGTTCTGCCTCTGCTTCCAGCCCTGCATACCCTAGGTGTGCTTCCTCTGCCTTCTCTGTTTATTTGCATTTGTTTTCTTTTTTCACCTTCATTTCCCACAGCATTGTTTATGGCGTACTGGGTATTGGGATTGGTTGTCTCTGTCTCCCTCTGGTTTCCCTGGGGATTTTAGGACTCCATTGATGTATCTGCACAGACACTTTCACCCCTCTGGTTGACAGCTCAGTAGCCAGCTGTGCCTCTTCACCATGTTCTAGCTTCACCTCTCTTTCCATGGTGTGGACTGCACGGCTCACCAACGCAGAGCTTTGCGGAGTCTCTTTGAGTTTTTATGTAACTCTGAGAAATTCCAAGGAGTTTCACCCACCCCTACTCCCTCAGAGATGGTGCTGGAAGGGTGTCCCTCAATAAGAATGATGTAGAGGAGGAAACAACAGCTGAGTAGGAAGGAGAATTAACTACCATCAATGTTGTGAGGCCCAGTGGGGGTCCAACTCCAAAGGATCCTATGTGAAAGCCCCCAGCCTTCCCTGCTCTGAGTGTATGCCTCTCGTTGCTGGAGGCAAGTGTCTGCACCTCTGTCTGAGGACCACTTGCAATATTTTGAGATCCCTTCTAGGCAGTTGGGGATCTCATTGCTTTCAGGGAAGCTGCTGTTGCACTGTTTCTTTACCAACCAGGCACCAAGTTTGATGCACCTCCCTGTTTTTGTTTTCTGAAAGCAAACTGCCAAAGTGATAATTTATCTCTTGAAACTAAGAAAGAAAACAATGGCCCTGCTAATCAAGGAGGTTTCTCCCTATGCAGTGGTAAGTGATCACATTCTTTTGTATGCGTCCTCCATGACGGAACACCATGACCCAACGTTTATACTCTTTTTGCCCAAATTCGCGTCATTTGTTGGCGCAAAAGTGGCACAAACTTACAAAATACAATTATATTTTGCTCCACTTTTGTGTCAAAAAATGACACAAGTGCTGCACAAAAATGAGTATAAATATGGGCCAATGTGTGGCTCAGGAAAGTTTTATAGAGGTTTCGGGAGAGTGGTCTAATATGACATAGAGAAAAGTGCAATTAGCTTCTTTAGTTATTGTTTCTCATCTGACAGCATGGCCCCTGACCCCATGAAAGTCATGGATATTAAATTGGCGACACCCCTTATTCTGTCAGCAAAGTAAGAAGTTTTATGGGAATGTTCAATTATTGCGTCTGTTTCATTAAAGATTTGGCATCTGTCACAAGGTCACTCTGAAACCGTACCAAGACATCTACTTCCAGAGCGTGGACTGACCCCTTGCTGTTGCCTTTTGGCGCACTAAAGAGGCACTGCCGGCAGACACCACATTGGTGTACTTCAGCCCATAGAGAGGCATTGAACCTTCAGTGGTTGCTAGTTTCACTGGATTAGAATCTGTCTTGTCACAAAAGCAGGAGTGTGAGTTCTAGTTGCTTATGTTAGCCAGACACTCACATCCACCACGCAGAGTTACGCACAGATAGAACGTGAGGCATAGCAATACACTGGGGATGCTGCAATTTCCATGTAAATGTATATGGACATCTGTTATCATTACACACAGAACATAAGCCTCTGAGTCCATTATTTCAGGGTTCCTCCTTAAAGCTGCCTTCTTGCATTGAGAAGTGGGTGCTTCAATTGCAAGATTGCTCGTTCAAAGTGATATATAAACTGGGCTCTCAAAATCTGGCAGATTACCTGTCACAACACTCTGGGGGTCATTCTAAGTTTGGCGGGCGGCGGTCGCCGCCCGCCAAACTTTCGCCGCCAAATGACCGCTCCGCGGTCAGAAGACCGGGGGGGCCATTCAGACTTTCCCGCTGGGCCAGCGGGCGCCCGCCAGGAGAGCGCCCGCCCGCCCAGCGGGAAAGGCCCTGCAACACAGAAGCCGGCTCCGAATGGAGCCGGCGGTGTTGCAGGGGTGCGACGGGTGCAGTTGCACCTGTCGCGATTTTCACTGTCTGCTATGCAGACAGTGAAAATCATGCTGGGGCCCTGTTAGGGGGCCCCTGCACTGCCCATGCCAGTGGCATGGGCAGTGCAGGGGCCCCCAGGGGCCCCAGGACACCCGTTCCCGCCATCCTGTTTGTGGCGGTGAAAACCGCCAGAAACAGGCTGGCGGGAAGGGGGTCGGAATCCCCATGGCGGCGCTGCTTGCAGCGCCGCCATGGAGGATTCTCCCAGCCGGGGCTAATCCGGTGGGAAACCGCCGGACCCGGCTGGGCGACCGCGGCTTTACAGCTGTGGTCGGAATACCACATGAAGCACCGCCAGCCTGTTGGCGGTGCTTCCGTGGACAGCCACCCTGGCAGTCTATGACCGCCAGGGTTGGAATGAGGGCCTCTGTGTTGTACACTGGAGGAAGAGCAGGTAGTCCAGGAAACTGAGGAATGTGTCATATATGTAGTAGAACTATCAAAACACTTACTCATGTATTTAGACTGCATTACGGAAGCCATGAAAGATGATGACTCTCTACAGATAGCCATGAATGCTGTGAACACAGGTGATAGAATTCCCTAAAGGCAAACACGTCTCACCAGATGCCTGACGCCTCGGCGCAGATGTTTGATGCACTGAACAATGTCTGACCTAAACTTTCTATTGCCAGTGATGGGTGTCTTCTTGAGGTCAACGATTGGTCATTCCAAAGACCTTCATTCACCAGGTGATTGTGAAGATGAATAATCATCTCAGGAGCAAGGTATGGTTCTTGCAGTTGGATGACCTGGTGGAGATGACTGTGAAAATGTTTCACATGTGCCAGGCTGCTGGAACCTTGGATATCCCAATCCCCAATCATTATAGTCCCTGGGTCTCTGCATGTGCAGATTTTGGAGTCTTCCTGACAGGAGGTATTTGCTGGTGGCAGTGGATGACAAGTCAAAGTAGCTGGAAGTCAAACTAGTGGCTTCTCCTTCAGCGAGTGGAATTCTGAGGTTGAAAAATGCAATGGCCACCTATGGCATGTCGAAAGAATAACTGACAATGGACCTCCATGTCATGGACAGGAGGGGATGGAGAATCTCTGATCGTGGAATATTGTACATCGAAAGGTGACTCCTCGGTACCCCCAAGAGAAAGGGAAGGTGGAGCTGTTCGTGCCAACTATCAACACAGTGGGCCACATTGCACGTGCCAACCACCAGCTGTTGGAATAGGCAATATATTAATTTTTTCAGGAATACAGACAAGCTCCTCACATGGCCACTGGTTGAGCCCCAAGTGGTGTGTGTATTTGGCTCTAGCAGGAAGTTTAACTGAGCCCAGGAAAAGGAACTCATTAGACAGGAACAATGATGATTGTCCAACTTGATGGAGAGGTGGTCACACGGACTGTGTTGTTTTCAAAAAGTTCAGAGGTCTGTCATCCAAGGTCATGACTGACGCTGAGGCTCCTTAAGGCTGGCCTGCCAGTGGACCTGGGGTGATACATCAGAGGTGTGCATGGGCAGCCTAAGGAGGTGAAGGAGGACTTAACTACAAGGCTGACACTCACAGTGAAGATCCTTCTGTGACCTGCACACTTGGTCCTCAAACTCAGTTGACAAATCAATGGAATCAGTCATGGAATGATCATCCACACTGTAACTTAAGAGCACACCCAGTGCCTTATACCGGCTATCGTGATTTTGCAATACTGAAGAGGTGTGTATCCATTTATTTGAGATATGCGTGATTGGTTTATTTGAAACTTGTGTGATGTTTTGAGAAGACTATAATTTCCTCAGTGATACGTCATGAGGATCGGCCCATTGGGGCAAGGGGTGTAATAACGTAGTTCTTGTGTGAATTAAGACAATGGATAGTCCTGGTTGGCGTGACCCCAGATAGTAAAAGGCAGTGTTAGTACCGTGAAAAGCTGTGCATAGTGTGTGCATGTCTCTTATTCAATGCGAGTGCAGGCCCTGGCACCCTACACCACAGATGTTAAGTTGAGACGAGAAGGTGGGATAAAGATAAAGTGGAGAGGCGAGGTCCAGGTTAGTGGGTAGGGACCAGTGGAAATGTGCTCCAGTGTGGGGGGGTCGGTGGGGTGGGGGGGGGGTGTTGCAGTGCAGGATGCGTTGTACAGTGCAGAGGTGTGGTCTATAGGGAGACCACCCGTCTGTAAATTTCACGGACTGTCCGTAATTTGACCCTGCTATCCCTTTTCCGTGATGAAAGGCTTAAATGACAGCATTTGTCACTAATTTTAGCCTTTCACCAAAAGGACAACGGATGTCAGGGCGCAATTACAGGAAGATCAGTTTCCCCAGCTGGATTGAAAGGCAGGGACTCTCCTGTGCTCCGAGGGAGCTAGGGGCAGACAGATAAGAAAAGGCCTTCTTGCCAGGGTGTCTCCTTCCCAACAGAAATGCTAATGTGCGCAACTGGTAAATCTGCAAATGCAAAGGGGCTTGGAAACCTGCATTGACTTTAATCAAAGGAGTCAATTGAAGCTTTCTGATGACAAACATATTTTCTTTTAGAGAGGTACTGTAATGGTGTTCCAAGTTAAGCTGTGGAGAGTGTGGTTTTAATGGAGTGTTATAAAAATGTTAGTACTAGGTGTAAACTGTATATTATTCAAATCTGTATTTGAGAAGCACCTTTTTTTAATTTAGCCAAAATGTATTTGCGCATTTTGTAGCAGCCTATATTATTATGTAATTGTATTTATATAGCGCTTACTACCCCTGACGAGGCGTCATATGCATGTTCAAAATAAGGACTTACACATTCACAGTTCTTTCAGGGACCTCAGTACCTCATAGTACTAACAAACATTGGCAAAGCCAATAGGTCGCGTCTACACAAGAGTTGTTGGCTTTGCCAATGTGTTTTAGCCATGCTAGACACCAGAGTGGCTGCTGTTCATGGCTAAAAGTTAGTGGCATAGAGGTGTGGAGTGGAGTAGAGTCCCATGGGAGCAGTGGCATAGAGCACAGTGGTGCAGAGTGCAGTGGGGTACAGTGCAGTTGTTTAGAGTGCATTGGCGTAGAATGCAGTGGTTTAGAGTGCAGTGGCATGGAGTGGCGTGGGGCAGAGTAGAGTGGCATAGAGTGCTGTGCCTTACAATAGAGTGGCATGGAGTGCAGTAGTGTAGAGTGGTGCAGTGTCATACAGTGCAGACTAGACTCGCGTGACAGAGAGTGCATGGGCGTAGAGTGGAGTTGTGTAGAGTGGTGTAGTGCTGTGGAGTGATGCAGAGTAGAGTGGCATAGAGTGCAGTGGCGTAGAGTGCAGTGACATAGAATGCAGTAGTACAGAGTAGATTGGTGTACAGTACAGTTACGGAGAGTGCAATGTTGCAGAGTAGAGTGTCAGTGCAGGGATGTAGAGTGGAGTAGGGTGGCACAGAGAGCAGTGGCGTAGAGTACAGTGGTGCAGAGTAGAGGGCAGTGGGGTACAGTGCAATTGTTTAGAGTGCATTGACGCAGAGGGCAGTGGCATAGAGTGGCATGGGGTAGAGTAGTATAGAGTGCAGTGGAGTACAGTGGCATACAACAGAGTGGCAGAGAGTGTAGCAATGCAGAGTGGTGCAGTGTCATAGAGTGCAGAGTAGACTCATGTGGCATAGAGTGCAGTGGCGTAGAGTGGTGCAGAGTGGAGTATTGTAGAGTGGTGCAGTGCAGAGTAGAGTATAGTGCTTAGAGTGCAGTGGTGTAGAGTGCAGTGATGCACAGTTCAGGGGCATAGAATGCTGTGGCATAGAATGCAGTAGTTAGAGTAGAGTGGTGTAGAGTGCAGTATTGCAGAGTAGAGTGTCAGTGCAGTGGTGTAGAGTGGTACAGAGAACAGTGGCATAGAGTACAGTGATGCAGAGTAAAGGGCAGAGTAATAGAGTGTATTAGCTTAGAGTGCAGTGGCATACAGTGCAGTGTTGCAAAGTGGCATAGAGTGGAGTTGTGCGGACTAGATTGGTGTTGCCTAGACTGGAGTGGTATAGCGTGCAGAAGCGCAGAGCGCAGTGGTGTAGAGAGGCGTAAAGTGCATTGGCATAGAGTAGAGTGGTACAGAGTAGAGAACAGATGCATAGTGTGAAGTAGCATAGAGTGCAATGACATATTGTGGTGTGGTTCAGAATGGAGAAGAGTACTGTGTAGTGGCATGGAGTAGTGTAAAGTGGAGTGATGCAGAGTAGGGTGCAGTGGTGTGGAGTGATGCAGAGCAGAGTGGTGTATACATGGTGTGGTAACACACTGACATTACGGACAGCACATTTTTGATTGAAATTACCATTACATTTGCACAGACATACAATTTTTCAAATCAGACTATATTGTGCACAGATGTTGATGTGTGGAAATTGCATCATCTAATGCAATGATTTGTTTTAATCATATAAATGTATTTGTTTCCAGCACAGTTCAGAATTAACAAAAATGTGTTTCATTCGGTGTCCTAACTCTGATATATTCTGAAGTTTGTTTAAATGTTGTCATGTGATAGAAAAAACTCTTTCCTAACCCCAGTATCCAGCAAGATTGTCGCATAAATCCTCTCACTTTGAATTCAGAGAAAGAAAAGTAAACACTGAGTTCCCACCGAAGAAAGAGCCTGACTTTTGACGTTGTTCTTTGAATGCACAGCAAATGTGATGAGATAAGAACAAGGTTTGCAGGCCTGTTTACAGAAAGGGAGCATTCGGAAGGATACTGTAAATAAGGTTTAGGCAAGGGAAGGGACTAACTCAAGCTGCATAGCCTAAAACAAATGAAGCCAGCAAATTGAAAGCAACAAAATGTGAGTTACAAACCACAAGGCCAATGGCAAGCAACGGGCGGAATGCACCCCGAAGGAAGCTCCAGGAATGTACATAAAGTGACAGCTGTGGGATACTTTGTGGGGAAAGTCCAGTATTTTAGTCCACCCATATCTTGCAGAGGTTTGGCCACATCAATCATCCAGGTAGTATGACAAGAAGACCTGGAGTGGTTTCCAGGTTGCAGGAAAGGTCTGTACACCCATTCTATCAGTTTGCCACCAGTCCCTATGGTGTAGAGCTTCTGGCACACCTCTTGTAGGGTTAGTGCTAGGCGGCAGACATGAAATAGGGCATTTAATGATTATTTAAGGTGGCTGTAAGTAAGGAGTTGACCGGGGCGAAGATGGTAGTCTGCCACAAGGGTTTTGAAATTTAATAGCTCGCTGTCCAGGAACAAATCCCCCAATTTTTAGACACCTGCAGCATGCCACTGATGAAGTTGCTCTGAGCACAGCTGTCCTGTACGAGTGGGAAGGCTTAGCAAAGATAGTTGCAGGAGCACAGGGTTTCTTCATGTCAGTGAGTTTACAGATTCTAGCAAGGCAAGAGAAAGCTGTGCATGATAACCCCAGTTGGTGATCCATAGAATGCTCAGTAGGAAACAATATGCAGTGTATTAAGGCTTCCTTAACAGTCTTTACTGATAAACCCCATCTCATGCAGAGAGGTGGGCAGAAAGCCAGCGAGCCGCCCATTGGACCCGTGAAGCTGAATAATAGCATTCTAAGTCCAGAAGACCTAATCCACCCGTAGTCATTGGTAGCTTTACAGTGGAAAGAGCTACCCGCCGGTGCCGCAGTGACCAAATCAGTTGTGTGGCATGTCTGAAGAAGGAATGAAGGACGAGCAGGAGAAGGTTTGCAAAATATTACTATCATTGGGGTAGCACACCATCTTCACTAGTGCCACGTGGCCCACTACACAAAGCAGTAGAGAAGAACAAGAAGCACACTGGGTTTGGAGGCACCGTGACGCTCTGCTGAGATTTCCATCCTGCAAATCAATGGGAGAATGGTAGATATTAATCACTAAGTATCAAAAGGTAACTGGTCCCCAGTTCAGTCTGAGATCTCATTGTATATAAAGGGGAAACAGTGCTCTATGTTAAAGAAACACTAATTACATTAGTTTGTGCGTTTACATCCCAAATATTTGGAAGATTCTATATGTACTTGACACTTAGGGATAGCCCAGATCCCTAGTTTGGCTTTTGCTCAATTTCAAAACCATTTAAATACATGGACAAAGAAGGCAATTGCCTTGCACAACCTTGCAAGGGGCCTGGCCCCTGCTCACCCTTCACAAGCACGAACAGCGGACCAGAAGAGTTTGCCAAAGTGGATGGGTGTTGCTTGTATAACCACTTGACAGTGCCTCTTCTGTTTCTCTCCTGTGTGCAGAGACAACTCCCCAGGTACCCAATACCTTCTGATAGTCTTGGTGGACACATCTTGTCTGATTTTAGGAATTGTCCTACCTTGTTTTTCTCTTCCTTATTTATCCAGGTCATAGCAACAACCATTTGAATCACTTGCCGTGGATCTTCCATTTGATCTCAATTTCATCCTCCTTTTTTATTATCTTTGATTGGTAGTCCGGGCTCCCATTTCTGAGATAAATGTAGAGTCCCAGACATACACTCCAGTGCTGTGAGTCTACAGACAAGTTGTGGGTACCTCACATCCTGACATTAGGTGTGAGACTGTTGCCCACACCATCTGCCCTGCCTCATTAAATGTAAACATTTTTAGGTTGAAAGTCCATGGGCGGTTGGGGTGAGCCAGATGTTTTTGTTCAATTTGTTTAAGCTAGCATAAGGTTAATTACTTAAATGTTTCCAAGACTGTTTGCCACTGGTTTTAAAATGTTTAGAAACATAATAAAAATGTTGCTGTTTCTTTCTCTTCAAGAAAGATTTGGTAGATTTGGGTATGGGTGATGGCCTTGACACAGTGCTGAAGGGTATTAATTTACTACCGAACAAGGATGTAATGTGACACCTGAATGTAGCATACCAGGAGGCAATCACAAAAAGACCACAGTGAATAAATAATGCTCTGTTAAAAAAGAGTAAATAAATGCACTGACAACATTGTGAGGCTTGGCCTCTCTTGTGTGTGTCTGTAAAACTGACGTTTGTTCTTGAATTTTTGTCCTGAATTCTGACCCTTTGTCCTGAATTTCTGTCCTGAATTTTGACCCTTTGTCCTGAATTTTTTACAGTCCTGTCCAGAATTTGCCTCAATGCCAGGTGGTCACCCTAGCGGTCTAGTACCGGGGGTGTGGTCCAATGGATAGGTCTGCTCCAGGGGCGGGGGTATGAAGCAGTAGAGAAGGTGTAGTCCAATGTAAGAGGTGTGCTACAGTGGAAAGGTGTGGTCAGATGTAAGGGCTGTGGGTACAATGCAGGAGGTGTTGCCCAGCGTAGAAGTGTGATCAAGTGGAGAGGTGTTGCTCAGAGGAGGGTGCGTGGTTGAAATGTAATTTAAGAAGTGTGGGTACTCATCGCCCCAAAGTGTCTGTATGATGCTGAGTTGTGCTGGTACTCTTCCATTAAAAGTATTTAACCCCCACTGAGAAGTGCAGGTACTCTCCCTTTAAATTACAGAAGAGCAGGTACTTAGTACCTGTGAGTACCTGCTCATTTAAAGGACTGGGCACAGTGAGAGGTGTGGGCCAGTGGACCACAGACGCATGAGTAACAGACTTGCCCTTGCTTGGATTAGTTCTTGGGACTTGCAGGCAGGGGTGTAGGAGACAATACATTTCTGGGGGGGTCAGGGACAGCCTTGGGGACTTTCAATCAACCCTATACAAATCGCTCGTTGTTTACGAACTGCAGGCTCCGATAAATATACACAATTATATATATATATATATATTGGAAGTGTAATAGGGAGAAAGGAAGGCATGTTTTCACAGTCTGAAAGTATCTTTTATTGTTATTTTCATTCACAAAGTAATTAGCTCAAATGTGAAAATAACATGTTGATTAACCTTGCATCTTCATGCACCAAGCAAATAAAGGTAGGAGGGTAAAAAGGAAGAACATACCCTTTGCGCCCCACACCCATCATGCCTTTCGCCTCATGCCAATTGGAACCGCACTGGAGAGATCAAAAGCGATTAGGTACAACAGTTGTAAACTGTGCTCAGAAACCATAGTTCTAATAACACTTCTACTCCTTTGTGTGTTCTTGGGAAGCTCAGCTCCACATCAATCATAACTAGAAGCATTTCAACTGAAGAAGTTCTTGGAGTTACAGGCTATATAAACATGGATTCTCTAATCTCTGTATAAACTGCAGTCACTAATTTCTTTAGAAACGGCTGTTTGTGATGCACCAAGTCACTGCGTGTAAAGAAAAGACATTCACTCATTATAAAGAAAAGACATCAGAAAATGACTATGAGAGGGTTATTACAGTCGAATTCTGACATTACCATGCCTTCTGCCAGAGCTAGCAGCTAAGGTAAAAGGCAGATCAGGTCACAGAGCATAATTAATGCAGCTGTTTAAAGCAAAGAAAATGGAATGTTGTTTTTCTTTCTTCTGCTGTACTTTAATAGCTTGGAATGACAGAAGCTCTGCACTAAGGTGATAAGTGGTTTGTGGGAAAGTTGGTGGTGTGACCATGTATTATATGGGGTAAAATACCCCCTGTGTACATAAGGATATTGCAAGTCACCTTAAAGTTCATACCTTATAAACAAGCATTGGAATAGCCAATAGGTCTCGCCTATGCAAGTTATATTGCCTTTGCCAATGTGTTTTAGCCATGCTGTACACTAGTGAGACTACTATTCAGCATGGCTCAAAGTTAATGGCATAAAGGAGAATGATGTGTCACCGACTGGTGTGGTGTAGTATCATGGAGTAAGTAGAGTGTCCTAGAATGGAGCAGTAAACTAACTTTAAAGGAACAGGGGTCCCTTGAATAAAATGCAACACCACTCCCATAAACAATGATATTAAAGTAGTATGCAAATGGAATGTTTTATGCATTTATTCAATCAAAATATAAAAGATCAAATGTAGTGGGAAAACATCAACAGGGGAAATCGAGAAAGGCTGGTATTTGGGCATTACACAAGTTATCTGGATGACCCAATGTCACCAATTACAAGAAAAATGTAAAAAGTAACCTATATAGTACAGTGGTTTGGAGGAGGCTGGCCTGGTTTGTAGTGGGTACCAATGGTACTTACACCTTATACCATGTCCATTTATCCCTAATTAGTGACATGTAGGCAGTGTCTAGACGCCAGGCTCTCTGGGGGTAGCTGTAGCCAAGGCTTATCTAGGAGACATGCAAAGCTCATGCAATACCACTGTAGTCACACAGTACTCACACACATGAAAGAAAATACTAAGTGTTACAAAAATAAAGGTACTTTATTTTTGTGACACAAATGCCAAAAATACCATAGAGACTATACTCCCTTAGGAGGTAAGTAATACACCAATTATATACACTAGTATGCAGCAATAGCAATAAAAACAGTTAGAAAACAGTGCAATTAGTGAAAATCACAATGGTTAGAAATGGGCCTAGGGGAAACACAAACCATATACTAAGAAAGTGGAATGTAAATGTCGGTTTCCCACCTAGACAAGTGTGGTGTATAGAGGGGCGCTGGGAGTAATAGAAAACACCAAAGGTAAGTAATAGAACCCACCTAAGAGCCCAGGAAAGCAGAAGTAAATCACAGTAACTTTCCTAGAACACACAAGAACACGAGAAAGAAGATAATGCAAGAACCAGAAGATACTTCAAGACACGAAGGGTGGATTCCTGGACCTAAAGACCTGTGGAAGAATGGGACTAAGTCCAAGAAGCACAGAAGAGTCCAGAGAGGACAGGAGCCCCTGCTAACCCGAATCAAGGTGCAAAAGAAGAACCACTGGTGAAGAACAACAGTCAGTACTGCACCCAAGAAGATGGATGCGGGTTCGTGGTTGGTGCAGATGATATCCCACACCGGATGGATGATTGCAGTCTGGTTTGCATTGCTGGATTCCACCAACAAGCCTTGGCACAGGCAAAGCTCATGGTTAGTGGAAAATGGCCACCCAGGAGGAGGAGTCAGAGGGGGCTCTCAGCAACTCAGAGAGCCCACGGAATACCAGCCAGCGCACACAGGAGTCCCCAGCACGGGGACAAAGGAGTTGCAAAAGGAGGCCCACGCAGCACAAAAACAAAGGACCCCACGCCGCCAGAGAACCACTCAGGAAGCTGTGCATCTCAGGAAGGAGTGCTGGGGGCCGAAGCTACATTGTGCACAAAGAATTTCATAGAAGGATGCCAACAAGCCTTGGCAACTGAAAAACACGTGGTGCACAGGAGTACTGTGTTGCGTGAGAAGGCAAGCTCTTACCTCCACCAAAATTGGACAGTAGGACGTCAGGACCATCAGGACCACTTCAGTCCACCACCCCTGATGCAGGATCCATGCAACTCGTCAGGAGAGGGGACCCATGCAGATGGTCATCGTTGCAGAGAGGTGCCTACTGAAGCAGGGGAGTGACTCCTTCACTCCAAGGGAGATTCTTTCATTCTTCTGGTGCAGGCTGAAGACAGGCTGTCCTCTGAGGATGCACGACCGGGAAACAATTGCATTTGCTGGCAAGAGCTGGAGATACAATGTTTCAGAAGTCGTCTTTGCTTCGTTGTTGCAGTTTGTGGAGTTCCTGGAGGGTCCAGATGCAGTTTCTTCGGTGAGAAAGTGAAGTAAAGGATACAGAGGATTCCTGCTGGAGTCTTGCAATCTGAATCTTAAGAACCTCCCAAAGGAGAGACCCTAAAAAGCCCTGAGGTCAGCTAAACAGGTAAGCACCTATCAGGGGACGGCTCTGACACCACCTGCTGGCACTGGCCACTCAGATGCTCCCAGAGTTCGCTGCCAACTTAGAATCCAAGATGGCAAAACCCAGGGACCTTCTGGAGGAGCTCTGAGCAGCACACCTGGGGTGGTGGTCCAGTTTCGTGCCAGAGCAGGGACTGGGGGTACCTGAACCGGTGTAGACTGGATTATGTAAGGAGGACACCAAATGTGCCCTTCAAAGCATTTCCAGTGGCCTGGGGAAGGAAGCTACCCCTTCCAAACCTATTTCCAAAGGGAGAGGGTGTAACACCCCTCTACCAAAGGAAATCCTTTGTTCTGCCTTCCTGGGCTTGAGCTTCTCAACCAACAGGAGGGCAGAAACCTGTCTGAGAGGTGGCAGCAGCTGGGGCTGCCTGGAAAACCTCAGAAGGCTGGAATGGCAATACTGGGGGTCCTCTAAGGAGCCCCCAGAGTGCATGGAATCATACAACCAATGCTTGCAAAAGCCTTGGGGTATGATTCCAACATGTTTGATACCAAACATACCTATGTTCGAAGTTACCATTATGTAGCTGGGAATAGGTAGTGACCTATTTCCAGTACACGTGTAAAATGGCATCCCCACACTCCTGAAGCCTGGGAAAATGGTCCTGGAGGTCGTGGGGGCACCTCTGCTAGTGCAGGGGTGCCTTCACACACAGGTACTCTGCACCCTGCCCTCAGGGCTGGAGGGCCTGCTATAGGGGTGACCTATAAGTGACCTGGTGCAGTGTAACTGGCAGTGAAAGGTTGCATGCACCTTTTCACGCAGGCTGCAATGGCAGTTCTGTAGAAGCCTTTGCATGGGCTCCCCATGGGTGGCAAAAAAAATGCTGCAGCCCATAGGGATCTCCTGGAACCCTAATGCCCTGGGTACCTAAGTACCATATACTAGGGACTTATAAGGGGGCACCAGTAGGCCAATCTTGGGTGAAATACTGGGTTACCAGTATGCAACAACCATAATTTAAGGGAGATAGCATAACTACTGGGGTCCTGATTAGCAGGATCCCAGTAGACACACTCAAACACACTGGCAAACAGGCCAAATGTGGGGGTAACCAAGCTAGAAAGAGGCTACTTTCCTACAAGGTTAGCATCCACAATAATGATTTACACGCTTTCATACACCCACTTTTACATGAATGACTCAAATAGTGAATCAAGAAGTCATTAGCTCATAGTACCTATGCTTATGCCAACTTATGTACAATATCACAAATTCAAGTCAAGGTACTTTGGCCAAGGATATTTCGATCCCCTAGACAAGTATCAGGATCATCCTAAGCCTTTGTTAAGCTTGAGTTAAAAGGGTTACATAGTGCTTGTAACCAAAACGGGCACGATAAATCTGACTCACGTCTCATATGAGTGACAAGGCAATCAATGGAGATCTGAATCTCTAATCGAGCGCCAATGCCATAAAGTAGTAGTAGAGTGGAGTAGTGTCACAGTGTAATAGAGTGTCGTGGAGTGGCAGAGTGTCGTAGAGTGAAAAGGCATACATATGAGTGAACTGGAGTAGAGTGAAGTAAAGTAACATGAACTTGCATAGAGAAAGTTGGGTAGAGTGTTATTGAGCATAGTACATTGTTGTATAGTGGAGTGGCATAGAGTGCTGTGCAGTGGCGTTGAGTAGAGTATCGTAGATTGAAGTGGCATAGAGTGGTGTGGAGTAACATAGAGTCGAGTAAAGTGGAATGGAGTGGCGTACAGGGAGTTGTGTAGGGAGTTACAGAGTGGAGAAAGTGTTAGAGTTTAATGGAATAGAGTGTCAGAGTCTAGTGTCATGGAGCGTAATGTCAAAGTGAATTGCCATAGAGTGGAGTTGGGTGGTCCAGAGTGAAGTGGCATAGAGTACAATGGTACAAAGTAGATTGGTGTAGAGTGTGGTGGTATAGAGTGCATTGGTTTTGAGTAAAGTGGTGTAGAGTGCATTGACGAAGACAGCACTGGTTTAGCGTACAGTGCAGTAGCGTAGAGTGGTGAAGAGTAGAGGGGAGCAGAGTGGAGTGGCACTGCATAGATTGCAGTGGTTCAGAGTGCTGTGTCATAGAGTGATTCGGTGTATGGTAGATTGGAGTGGTGCAAGGTAGAGTAGACTGGTGTAGAGTGCAGTGGTGGAGTGCAGTGATGCAGAGTAGAGTGGCATAGTGTAGTGGCATATAGTACATTGGTGTAGAGAGCAGTAGAGTGGCATATAGTTGAACGGTGCAGAGTAGAGTGCTGTGGTGCAGAGTAGAGAGGAGTATAGTTCAGTGGCAGAGTGCAGTGTTGCAGAGTAGAGTGTCATAAAGGGCAGTGGTGTAGAGTAGAGTGTCATAGAATGCATTGGTGTAGAGTAGAGTGGCATAGAATGCATTGGTGTAGAGTGCAGTGATGTAGAGTGATACAGAGTAGAGAAGAGTGGCTTAGAGTACAGTGGTGCAGAGTAGAATAGAGTTGCATAGAGTGCCGTGGCATAGAGTAGATTGCTGCAGAGTACAGTATAGTGGTGAAGAGTAGATTGTTGCAGAGTGGAGCATAGTGATATAGAGTGCAGTAGCATAGAGCGGTGCAGAGCAGATTGGAGTGGCGCAGGGTACATTGGAGTGGTGCAAGGTAGATTAGACTGGCATAGCATAGAGTGGAGCTGCGTAGATTGCAGTGGCATAGAGGAGATGATTTCAAAGTAGAGTGAAGTGCCTACAGTGGAGTGGTGTAGAGTAGAGTAGATTAGAGTGCAGTGGTGCAGAAAAGAGTGCAGTGGGACAGAGTACAGTGGCATTGAATGCAGTGGTGCAGAGTAGAGTGGCGTGGAGTTCAGTGGCAGAGTGCAATGTTGCAGATTAGAGGGTCGCAGAGTACAGTGGTGTATTGTAGAGTGGCATAGAGTGCAGTCGCCTAGAGTGCTGTGGCGCAGAGTACAGTGGCATTGAAAGCAGTGGAATAGAGTGCTGCGGTGCAGAGTAGATTGGCATAGAGTGCAGTGGCATAGAGTGCATTGGTTTTGAGTAAAGGGGTGTATTGTACAATGGTTAGAGTAGAATAGCATAGATTGCAGTGGTGTATTGTAGAGTGCTGCAGAGTAGAGTGGTGTAGAGTAGAGTGGTACAGCATAGAATGCAGTGGCGTAGAGTAGCACAGAGTGGAGAAAAGTGGTGTAGGGTGCAGTGGCATAGGGTAGATTGTTTCAGAGTACAGTGAAGAAAAGATAGAGAAAAGATAATATACTTCAATATGCTGAAGTATGTAACGATAACAACAACATAAATAATAACGCTAGACATAACGGCCCCAAATGAAATATGGCTTCTCGCTGTAAGCCACGCTATAATCAAGCCCTTCATGACCTAGATAACAAAACATTAAACATAAATGTTAGAAAAATATACCCTTCTAATAGCTAAATTGTTGTGTGAAAAGGTAAAATCTGGGCCCAATCTCGACTTCACTGTTTCACCAACTGGTGTGATCTAAGGCAAATACAAACAGAGTCTCCTTTCTAGCCTGCAGTCATCAGGGTGAGTGGGACTCAGTTTCCTCTTTAGATCTTCCTCATTGTCTTGCAGCTCCTCCTGAAGGCATCCTGCAGTGCTCCTCTTCAAGGCGGCAGGTGATGCAGACAGTAATCATCCAAAACTATTTTCTCCTCCTCCTGCCCTTTGTTCTTATGAGCACCCTTAATGCCCACATCTGTGAACATGACAAACAAAAGAGTAGAGGGCGCAGGGGGCCTCCTGACTCACCTTCATTCTGTTACCATCAGATTGGAGGATGGTCGGTACAGGGCTGTTATGCGTAGTGCTTTTGTGTGCTAATGGCCCTCTGAATAATTCATGTAAAAGGAGAAATTATTTTGTCCCCTTGTCCCCCCCACCTTCGTCCACCGTGTCCCCCACCCTCCAAAATCTGGGGGGGGATACATCCCCCGCGTCCCCCACACATCCTACGCCCATGCTTGCAGGGTACACACGGGTCTCAAAAGCGGGTACATTAACCCCCCAAGGTACCTGATTGCTATTGAAACCTGTGCAAGTTTACACAGATCTTTGCTTCAGATCCATTATTCCCTAAAATCACCTCACTGTGACTGGAACACATAACTTAGCTGTTACACAGAGATGTCTGCAACAGGCGCATGAATCCAACCTTATTTATTAGACTCGTCCTTGTAAAGGGAAGGTTCCAGCACTCAGCACCAGCAGCAGGCGCATTAACCCAACGAGTTATTTACTGAAAGATGGCCTTGGGTTCCTGCAGTCGCTGGCTAATGTGGCTCTCACCATCTCATCTTCTTGCCGCTCACAAATCAGGCTGGCGGGATGGTGGGCATACAGCATTTGTATTCTTTTACAACAAAGTATACATAATTCATAGTGACTTAAGGGGGCCCAGGGAGGATGCGGGTGCGGTGAGGAGGACAAAGCAGGGAGATCGGGGGAGAGGACAGAGACAGACGACAAAATGCGAAAGCGGCAGAGAGGGGGCGAGCGGGGGGGAGTGGAAAGCTATACGGCAAGAGAGAAGGAGTGAATGACAACGAAAGAGGACGGACGGGCGAGAGAGGTGCTGGGGATAGGCAAGGCAGATAGAGGAGGGGCAGAAAGACACTGACACGAAGCGAGCCGGGAGGCGAAAGACTGGAAAGATGATACACTTGTGTGAGAAAGTGAGGATGGAAACGCAGATTAGAGAAATGAGGACAAAGCGGAGTGACAAGGGAAGATAATGCGGGAACCAGAGGAGGTGAGCAAGAAAGAGAGAGGAAGGCAGAGAGGGAGAGAAACTGGGGAGTAAAGAGAAGGAGAGATGGCGAGAACTGGAGCAAAAGAGAGTGCGTCAAAAAAGATCGACAGAGAATTAACTAGGAGAGGGAGAGCAAGAAAAGAGACAAAGAAGAAGACAAAATGTCAGAAAGGGGAAGAGTATGGGGGGAAGAGACGTAGACTGAGGGCAAAGAAATGGCTAAACGAAGGGTGAAGGGAACATACAGAAAGTTATGGGTAAAGGAGAGGGGAAGAAAAGGAGAAGCAAAGAGAGAGAGGTAACAGGACATAACAGGTGGAAATGAATGCATGAGAGTAAGAAAAGAGGAGGGAGGAGAAGAACGAGTGGAAGAGAAAGTGAATTTGACGAAAAGAGAATGAGAAAGATAGAGAGGTAAAAAGGTGAGGAAGAAAGAGGAAGAGAACAACAATTAGAGAAAGGTAGCGGTTGAGGAAGAGAAAATGGGGAAAGGAGGCAGAGAAGAAGAGAGCAAAAGGAAGAGAAAGAGAAACATGGAGAAAAGAAAGCAAGAAGAAAGAGAGATGGACGTGGAACTTCTGCTAGGTGTGAGGGAGGTAACGTGGAGCTCCCATCATGCTCTGTGACTGAACCCTCTTAGGAACAGCAGTAAGATGGACGCTCTGATCTCGTCTGCGTTCACCGCCAAGGCCGGCTTTAGGGCTGTGCGACCTGAGTGCTGACCTGGATGGATGGGCGCTGACCTCAGGGGGGCGCTGTGTTTAGAAATAACTTAGGAAACTTGCGATTTAAAAGCACCTGCTGAAAAGTTCCTTGTGCATCCAGCCTTCAGGAAGCAATTAAAATGTCAAGATGCCTCTTGTGATTAATGTTCCTGCTAGGGAGAGAAAGATGGGATTTTTGTCTAGTGGCATCTTTGACTCGCCATAAAGTAGCCAGAGGGTTAATATGCCTGCTGTAAAGAATAGATCTGTTTTTAGGGGCGAGCTCAAAGCGCTCCGTCCTTCTTCTAATCTCTCTTTAGGGGGATTTTAACCACATCCATGGTATGTCAGTCATTTTTATTGGTTCGTGGCCTTGCCTTTTAAAATCTGCTTGTTTTCATTCGTGAAGGGCATGCATAAGTCATGTCTTTTTCGGTATTTAACCCTCCTCTAGAGCATCTGTAAACTACTCGAAACATATGAGTCTCCATGTTTTCTGTATGGTTTCTGGACTACTTTTTTTCTTTATTTTGCAGCGCGATCGCGCTGTGTTTTACACAGCGTGATCGCGCTTGTTTTTTTTTTCATTTAATGTGGCAAGAAAAGTCTGGTTAGGAGTTTACAACGCTAATAGCTGTAACTCGATGTAATGCAAGACCCCTTGAATTGCAAATGCTTGTTTATGTAGATAGCTGAGTGGATTAGTAAAGCCAGCGTTTGCCAGCGCTTTAAAACAAAAGAAATGCACGTGAGAGAGGGGCTATGGAGAGATGAGAGACTCTTTTGCCTGGTGGTAGTGAGGGAATCCAAGGAGATGGTCGTGGGGTGGGGGGTGCCCAAAAAGATTGTCACACAGTGTGCCACTAGTGCTAAAGCCAGCCCTGTTCTCCGCACACCGCTTTGAAGATGCTGCCACGCTGTAATGCCAGGATTAATAGAGTGTGGTTTTTGGGGTTTTGCTCGAACACGAATGTGAGGCTCGGCATCATCATTTAATTCGGATTGTGGATCTCCGAGTCGGAGCAGGACAACCGGACAGTCACGGAAGGAGCTGTATGGGACGTAGCAGTACACCAGCTGGGCCGGCAGAGAGAAAGAGAAAGAGAACGAGAACGCTTTCAGTCTAGGAGATACGGTTTGCACGCACGAGTGATCTAATTTGACTTGTCTGCTTTTCTTTGATCTTGTGCAGGGCTGTGCGTCATATTATAATCGCTATTTTATAGTGTCTGTTACCTAAAGCGATCTTTGGACCTATTGCACCAATGGTGCAGCTAGACTGTCTCTGACTCTTTCTCAGGCCAGCTCATATTCACCATCACCATTAAAGGAGGTGGAATCAGCAAAGTGCTGCGGTATATGCGGCCGGCGAAGGCTGAGAATAAAGGTTTATTTGGGGAAGGGGGGGATTTAGCATCTCTGCTATGAACATTAAGCCATAATTGCATTATGCAGCCTAGTATCTGGCGGATCTAGGAGTTCAAGAAGTAAGGAGACTCCCTCTGCAGGAGAGCCAGCCAAAGATAGAGATATGCATACACATATATACGTATTTCCCAACAATTCCCAGCTTTCCTCTCCCTCGATGTCTTCTGAAAACCTCCTGGACACAATTATATCAAATACATCAGTATTACAGTCATTTTTTGGCTCCAACTAAGGCTCAAGGGGGCTTTCAGCAGGAGAGACCCCCTGCTCGCCAGATATCCTGCAAATGCTTCTTCTCAAGGAGCTGAATTATATTGTTGCATTCTATGGCGTTTAGTCACTTTATCTGGCATTGTTTTTATACACCTCCTAGAACTCAGCCGGGGGCCATGTAGGAGTTGAAGCAGCCTGTAGGGGTAGCAGTAGGCACTCCAAAGGTGGAGTGTGGAACAGGGGTTTCAGCGGAAGCGGTCTGTGTAGCACAGATGTGACTTGCTGAGCTCTAGCTCCCCTCTAACGTCCCTCGTCATAGCTCCTAGGTAATCTTCTGGCCTCTACATTCTGTTGATTTTAAAGCGAAACATGCAAGATGCTACATCGAAATCACGTATATATGGCAAAGCCCCAAAAACCCTCAAACCTAAGAATCTGACTTCTGCAAGAAGAATACAAGGACCTGCTTCCTACAGTCAAGATCATTTAGAGAACGTCTTAAGAGACCCTAAGGAAGTGTGCAAGACTCTAGACCTTTCAATCTAGCTCCTCAGTGGCATGGCAGGAACCACCTGCATCTCAGACGCTGCAGATCCTAGAATTGGTATTGCCAGCTTCTAGCCTGGAAATGAGTAATCCATTTTTAGCAAGCCGTAAAAGACCATGTTTGGATATTCCTTTATCTGTGTCACGCCCTCTGCCACTGTCAGTTATCGCAAAGAGAAGCCTCCATATCCCTTATTTTCAGCGAGCAATGTTAAGGGGGGCGAGACAGAGCAAGAGAAGAACAGGGCAATGCCAAGTAAGATTGCAAATAAACAATTCACCCTCGATCAGCCTGATCAACCTGACCCACCTGCAAGAGATTTGCATGGTGTGGTCGTAGATGCAGTGCTAAATAACGAAATCGACCAAATCCGGCCACTGCCCACTCTTCCATTTTTTATGGACTCTAACATATTTTCGGTAAACTTACCCGAACCGTCATCTGTCGAAGGTATGCATAAGCAGATTTTGGGGGAATTACGTGCTATGAAACTCTCACAGGAGGAGGCCCATAGAAAGACTAATGAACATTTGGGCTATTTGAATGCAAATCTAAGCCAGCTTTCCGTGAGAGTATCTCAAGCAAAGCAGACGGTTTCCGATTCAGAAGGTGTGTAAAATCGACAGCAGACAGTAACAATGCAATTCCAGGCAGAGCTCGAGGAGCTACAATTTAAACTCGATGATTTTGAAAACAGGTCTCAACGCTCAAACCTGAGGTTTTTGGGATTCCCAAGGAGCTAGAAGTAATACTGTATATTCAGTGACTAAAGTCATCTTAGATCTCATATAAAAGTACATTCTTCCGGTTAAGGCTACACCCAATGCTCCCAATGCAGATTTTTCCATACTGCGGGCACATAAGGGTTCCCGTAGTAAGAGCTCCAAGTCCAAAATATCCTTGCACTATTCTCGTCAATTTTGGTGACTATAGAATCAAGGAACGGATTTTTTCACAAGCTATAAAGACAAAAACTTTCAATATAATGATAATTAGCTTTCGGGTGTAAGGAAATGCCTTCTTGGCATGGTTACCCCCTGACTTTTTACCTTTGCTGATGCCAAGTTATGATTTGAAAGTGTGCTGAGGCCTGCTAACCAGGCCCCAGCACCTGTGTTCTTTCCCTAACCTGTACCTTTGTTCTCACAATTGGCACACCCTGGCATCCAGGTAAGCCCCTTGTAACTGGTACCCCTGGTACCAAGGGCCCTGATGCCAGGGAAGGTCTCTAAGGGCTGCAGCATGTTTTATGCCAACTGGGGACCCCTCACTCAGCACAGACACACTGCTTGCCAGCTTGTGTGTGCTGGTGGGGAGAAAATGACTAAGTCGACATGGCACTCCCCTCAGGGTGCCATGCCAACCTCACACTGCCCATGGCATAGATAAGTCACCCCTCTAACAGGCCTTACAGCCCTACGGGAGGGTGCACTATACCATAGGTGAGGGCATAGGTGCATGAGCACTATGCCCCTACAGTGTCTAAGCAAAACCTTAGACATTGTAAGTGCAGGGTGGCCATAAGAGTATATGGTCTGGGAGTCTGTCATACACGAACTCCACAGCACCATAATGGCTACACTGAAAACTGGGAAGTTTGGTATCAAACTTCTCAGCACAATAAATGCACACTGATGCCAGTGTACATTTTATTGTGAAATACACCCCAGAGGGCATCTTAGAGATGCCCCCTGAAAACATAACCGACTTCCAGTGTGGGCTGACTAGTTTTGCCAGCCTGCCACACACCAGACATGTTGCTGGCCACATGGGGAGAGTGCCTTTGTCACTCTGTGGCCAGGAACAAAGCCTGTACTGGGTGGAGGTGCTTCTCACCTCCCCCTGCAGGAACTGTAACACCTGGCGGTGAGCCTCAAAGGCTCACCCCCTTTGTTACAGCGCCACAGGGCATCCCAGCTAGTGGAGATTGCCGCCCCCTCCGGCCACGGCCCCACTTTTGGCGGCAAGGCCGGAGGAGATAATGAGAAAAACAAGGAGTCACTGGCCAGTCAGGACAACCCCTAAGGTGTCCTGAGCTGAGGTGACTCTGACTTTTAGAAATCCTCCATCTTGCAGAAGGAGGATTCCCCCAATAGGATTAGGGATGTGCCCCCCTCCCCTCAGGGAGGAGGCACAAAGAGGGTGTAGCCACCCTCAGGGCTAGTAGCCATTGGCTACTAACCCCCCAGACCTAAACACCCCCCTAAATTGAGTATTTAGGGGCTCCCAGAACTTAGCAAGATAGATTCCTGCAACCTGAAGACGAAGAAGGACTGCTGACCTGAAAGCCCTGCAGAGAAGACGGAGACACCAACTGCTTTGGCCCCTGCTGTACCGGCCTGTCTCCCCACTTCGAGAAAAACTGCAACAGCGACGCGTCCCCCAGGGTCCAGCGTCCTCTGAAGCCTCAGAGGACTACCCTGCATCTAAAAGGACCAAGAACTCCAGAGGACAGCGGCTCTGCTCCAAAGAAGAAACAACTTTGCAACAAAGAAACCAACTTTAAAGGACTACACGTTTCCCGCCGGAAGCTTGAGACTTTGCACTCTGCACCTGACGCCCCTGGCTCGACCTGTGGAGAACCAACACTACAGGGAGGACTCCCCGGCGACTGTGACCCTGTGAGTAGCCAGAGCTGACCCCTCTGAGCCCCCCCAGTGACGCCTGCAGAGGGAATCCAGAGGCTCCTCCTGACCGCAACTGCCTACTTCTAAGAACCCGACACCTGGTAAAGACACTGCACCCGCAGCCCCCAGGACCTGAAGGATCCGACCTCCAGTGCAGAAGCGACCCCCAGGCGGCCCTCTCCCTTGCCCAGGTGGTGGCTATCCCGAGGCCCCCCCCACCTTGCCTGCCTGCTTCGCTGAAGAGACCCCTGGGTCTCCCATTGAAACCTATTGCAAACCCGACGCCTGTTTGCACTCTGCACCCGGCCGCCCCGTGCCGCTGAGGGTGTACTTTTTGTGTTGACTTGTGTCCCCCCGGTGCCCTACAAAACCCCCCTGGTCTGCCCTCTGAAGTCGCGGGTACTTACCTGCTGGCAGACTGGAACTGGGGCACCCCCTTCTCCATTGAAGCCTATGCGTTTTGGCCACCACTTTGACCTCTGCACCTGACCGGCCCTGAGCTGCGGGTGTGGTAACTTTGGGGTTGCTCTGAACCCCCAACGGTGGGCTACCTTGGACCCAACTTTGAACCCTGTAGGTGGTTTACTTACCTGCAAAACTAACAAATACTTACCTCCCCCAGGAACTGTTGAAACTTGCACTGTCTATTTTTAAAATAGCTTATTGCCATTTTTGTGAAAACTGTACATGCTATTTTGCTGATTTCAAAGTTCCTATGATACCTAAGTGAAGTACCTTTCATTTAAAGTATTGATTGTAAATCTTAAACCTGTGGTTCTTAAAATAAACTAAGACAATATATTTTTCTATACAAAAACCTATTGGCCTGGAATTGTCTTTGAGTGTGTGTTCCTCATTTATTGCCTGTGTGTGTACAACAAATGCCTAACACTACCCTCTGATAAGCCTACTGCTCGACCACACTACCACAAAATAGAGCATTAGAATTATCTCTTTTTGCCACTATCTTACCTCTAAGGGGAACCCTTGGACTCTGTGCATGCTATTTCTTACTTTGAAATAGTACATACAGAGCCAACTTCCTAAATCGGGTCTTTTCCGATTTGTTTATTGCAACAGCGCAATGGCGTCGTGAATTTGTTGGCCTCATCAATGACTTCAAGAAACTATGGGCCTCAGCCGGTATCGTTCAACTGCCAAAACTTAAGGTGCTTCATAAGTGGGAGGCCCATATTTTTCAAGACACACGACAGGCAAAGGACTTTTTGGAGCTGCTTAAACAAGAATAACATGGAGGAACTTTACAAATGATTATAGTTTTTTTTTTTTGTTTAGATTATCATGGTCTATATTTTCACGTTTTGGCCTTGCCAAGTCTTACATTTGTTGTGTCCATCATCTGCTGTTCTATAGGGGTTGAGGCTCAAGGAGTGACATGTCAGTGCACTCTTGTCTCAGTGTTGGGGGGGCACAGGTAAGGGTTGGGTGGCATTTGGAGGTGGGGCCATGACAGGTTCAGCCCTCTTGGGTAGGTGTGGGAGGACACTTTGTGGTTGGGGGGTATATTTCACAGGGGTGGGTTAAAAAGGCAAGTGATAATTGCAAAGATACACGTATTACTTGGGATAAAACTGTTATGTTGAGAAAAAATGGTTTATTAAGGTTCGAGGTCGAGTCTTTGTAGCTTTCTCTGGTTTTTTCTTTCAGGAAAGATATGACAGGAAGTAGCTTAAAGGCTGTTGTATGCAATTTAAATGTGGCTAATAAAGAGGTAAAGCTTCAAGCTATACTTAATTGGTTAAGGTCATCACGATCCCAGATATTCCTTCTCCATGAGACCCACTTAAAACTCCGGTGAAAATTGCCCAAGCTCCCTAACTTCATTGCCTAGTCTTTCCATGCATCTGCTAACGCCGCAGTTTGAGGGGTGGCCATTTTTGTAATATGGGAATTTCCCGGGGTGATATATCAGGTCTATAAGGATCCACAGGCAAGATGGATAGTAACTAGTCCATAATCTCAAGTAAGCGTGTACATTTTGTGAGCTTTTACGGCCCCTTCGAAGACGAAAGAAGCTCTTTGCAGGCTTTATATGATCTATTAATTACACTTTCTGGTTTTTCATTATAGGAGGGGATTTTAATATCATACCCGATACCCAGATAGATACTTTACATAAAAACAAAAGCCAGAACAAACCCAGAGCGTCTCAAATGCTTACTAAATTTGTTTCCGACCTGGAGTTTGTAGATGTATGGAGGGCAGACCATCCTCAGGGAAGGGAATTTACCTGCTTTTCTAAAAAATATAATCCAGCCTCTAGGATTGTCTTTATATTAGTTTCCTTTTTATTGGTGAGGCGTGGTTCGGCTATTCTCACTAGTTCTTTTTCTGATCATCTGCCCCCTTTGGTTAGTATAGATATGACAAATTAGCAGGCGAGCCGCCCACAAATGAGTTTTGATAAGTTCCTCTTAGCAGAGGAAGGCTAGATTATGATCCTCAAAACTTCTGTCACCAAATTTCTGGGTAACAATAAAGGATTGGCCTCTCTATTTACCATCTGGGAAGCCTGCAAAGCCCATATAATAGGCAAAGCTCTATCGTACGAATCCCATTTGATGAAAATAGCCAAGGAAAAAGCAACTAAACTCCAACAGGAACTTGATCAAGCATTGAGGATTCATCAAATACCATATGATCAAGAGTCAGCTCTTAGACTTAAAGAGGCCCAGCCTAACCTCAAAGACTATTATATGTCCAGGAAATACTCAATAGGCATACAAGTTTTCAGCAACAGTACGAAAAAAATGAACATGTGGTCAAATTTTTGGCCTGGTCAGTGAAAAAAAAATCTAATAATAACTTAATTAAATCCATATTTGATGAGAACTGAGGCTTATTTGTTAACCATCCCAAAGATGTTGAGGAGGTCTTCTTCTCCCACTACTCGAACCATTAGACTTCCACATCTCAAGCTAATGTGTCACAGACAAATCAATATTAAAGTACACTTGAGCTATTAGGGTTAAGCAATGAGTCGCAGGTGATACTATCTGCTCCTATTTCACTTTCAGAAGTGACAGAAGCAGTGCATGCCGCACCTAATGGGAAAGCTTTTGAAGAAGATGGCCTTCCAGCAGACGTGTATGAAGCTCTGCTGGGCCAATTAGCCGAGTTTCTGGTTAGCCTCTTCAATGAAATACTCAAAGGGGTGGCACTACCACTCTACTATCATCATCTTTTTAAAAAAGGACAAGCCTCCTGAGAAAACAGGTTTGTACTGCCCGATAAGCTTATTAAATTATGATTATAAACTGTTTACAAAAATTCTGGCAGCCAGAACGGCCTATGTAGATCAAGGACTTATCTATGATGATCAATGTGGCTTTCTTCCAGGCAGGCTTCCACCAACTAACAACAATTTTTAAGTGTAGGCAATTGGCTATTTTTCCAAAAATATTTACCCTGCTGCTATTATAATGCTCAATGCTGAGAAGGCATTTTATTTAGTTCAATGGGAAGTTCTGTTTTCGATTCTAGAAAGGTTCATGTTCTCCAAGAAGTTTATTCAGGTTCTTCATAATTTGTACTCTAAGGCACAAGCCAGGATCCTAATCAATGCTCATATAGCAGAGACCGTACAAGTCTCACGAGGTACGTGGCAAGGCTGCCCTCTTTCTCCTGTGCTTTTTGCACTCTTTGTCAAACCTCTGGGAGTTGCTCTTCGTCAAGATAACGTTATTTATCCTCCTCTTCTCCAAGCACCTAGAGTGTAATTGTTTACCGATGATATGATTCTATATCTCCGTGCTGACCCCCTTACTATTTCAAGGGCTTTTGCAAAAATTAAGGTGTTTTCGGATCTTGATGGTTATAGGATCAATCAGTCTAAATCCAAAGCCCTTTTGTTCAATGACAAGGACTCGATTCTTCCAGCTGGAATCCGGGTCCAGTCTCAGCTATCTTGCCCTATTAGGTATTTGGGGATATATGTAATGCATAACTTATCTGACCTTCTTCTGCTAAACTATGTATCTGTGTTTGAGAAAGCCCAGGGTCTACGCCAGAAATGGCAAGCCTCTTCGTTGACAATTATTCAGCGGGTTGCATTAGTTAAGATGATGATTCGTCCCCTTTTTTTGTTTGTTTTTGTTAATCTAATTATTAAAATCCCTAAAAACTTTTTAAAGATATAGATTTGATGCTTCGTCAATTTATATGGGCAAATTAAAAACCTTGTATGCAGCTTGAGAAGTTAGCTCTAGCGGTTGAGGATGGTGGGCTAGCTCTACCTAATTTTAAAAAGTATTACGAGGCTACCTTTATGGATTGGGTCACAAGAGCTGCTTCTTCGCATAACCTTAATTATTATCTTAAAACCATGATAGCAGAAAGCAATACTCAGCTTCCCCTTTTCCTTAAGATACCACGACTACCCAAGCGTACAAGATATAAAGTTCCCATAGCCGTCCCCGCCAGGACTTTGCTATTTCATGAGAAATATCAACTTCCCAGCTTTCATCCGGCATTCATGCTCCGCGATTCTCGAATGCCCGGTTTTGAATTAAACCAGGTTAATGTTCGAAAGCGGGAACAGGCAGGGTGTGCTAGGTTCTCCGACTTTCTAATAGGCTTCCAAATTGAGACCTGGGCTCAATGTCAAGCGGATGGGACTCATATTCCAGAGGGTCTCAGATTTTCCAATACTCAAATTCACCATTTTCTCCTAGCTGTCAAGAGAACTATTGATCCATCTAGCTCCACAATTTTTCAGGCCTTTTATGGGAATCTGCAGGGCACAAGCAATTGGTATCGGATCCTCAACTGTCGGGAATTATTTCTTGTTTCTTCATGACGGCCGAAACGTCAACAGGGTGTAAGATTGACTTACAGCTATGGAGGAAGTATAATTCTTTATCATACAAGGCAATAAGAGGTGCCAATTAAAAAAAATTGCATTCTATTCAAAATGGATGCTTTACTCCAGCTCGTTTAAGGAAAGTATTTCCGGCTGCGTCCTACCTTTGTCCGCGATGTAAGATAAATCGAGGTGACTGGCTGCATTTAAGTTTTACATGTCCACATCTGATAGAATTCTGGGAAAAAATATTTCAGTGGATAAGCTCTGTAGTTTTGGTTACTCTTACTCCAGACCCCGCTGGAGCATTGTTCTGCATTTCTAGTCAGCCAGGACTGTCAACCCGTTCTAAGCAAATTTTGTTTATTGCATCCCTTATTGCTAAATCATTGATTCTGCAAGCTTGGAAGTCACCAACACCACCAACTTATGCGGCTTGGGAAGCCAAAATAAAAGTTGCACATTCTAAGTAACAATTATATGCAGAATGCATTGGTGCTATGTGTAACTTTGAGGGCATTTGACGGTTGACTAACAATTTACCCTCAACATAGAAGGTTTTCATTATATCCTTATTGTTAATCTTATTGAATGAACTAGCAACGATTTTGTACCTCGACTATCTATTATTTTGTTTGTTTTTTGCTACACCTGCAAAACTGAATAAATACAATATTGTTTTTTTTAAAGAAAGAGAGATGGAGAGACAAGGAAAACAATGGGAAAGAGAAACAGAGCGAGGAAGAGAAACACATGCAGAGAAAGTAAGCAGGAGAAAGGAAGATAACAAATGTGAAAGGAAAGAAAATGTAGTACTCATTCTGTCTGGCCTTGGCGAACCTGCATTTTTTGTAAATGTGCAGTAGGTGTTTAAAAGTCATAAAAAGTGTTTTAAAAGTGCCACTGTCTAAAGGTATTGTATTTTGTAGTAAGTAGAACGTATATAGCACTATTTTATATACTAGAAGATGCTGTTTGTGAATCGGGCCTAGGTTTATTACAAAACCTAAATCCCCTTTCTTTCCACATTTTCAACTGGAAGAATGACTGCAAACAGAAGAAACCCAGGAGTCGTGTTCACCTTTAAAATAACTTGTGGTAAATTCACAAATGTGCCTGTCTACAGTTCCAGGGGTTTTGTATAACACAACTCATCAGTAGGAGAAGGTTTCAGGTACTCATGGAGAACCTGGCAAGGGTAGGAGAGCTCCCTCTGGGCGTTAGTACACTGTGCACCAATCTGCTATGGTAATCCAGATGGGCTTCTCCCATTTACTCCAAGGTTACCCTTTTCATGGAGTGGTACTTTGCACCATACAAGGCAAGAATCTGAGTATCCGTGGAAACCACTCTACATAAAAAGAGGGTCTACAGTTTGCCTAAAACTCTTAAGTGAGCATAATTCATCTCTTTTTGTGTTCAAAGTATTTTATTTGTTTTATTAAAAAAGCAACATCCAGTCAGATATCATTGCTATACAAATGGTGGATATTCGAAACAATAACAGCGAACAAATGGTATACGAGTTTCATTTAGGATATTGTAGGCCAGCATACACTCAAGACTGCCTTATTACTGAAAAAAGGGTAAACTACTCATGTACGCAAGAACAATAGTATTCAAAGGATAGCTGTTGAACCATTGTGGAGCCAGGCCCACTCGCAAGGTTAGCCTCTAAATGGTATCTAAAAGCACTCAAAGGAGTTTTGTTCTCGCTGACGTCAAGGCGATACGTCACTACGATATACATAACTCCACACTACACCCTCTGCTGCTATCAAGGTACATGTTTTACCACCTTTGTACCCACTCCTTTGAGCATAATTCTGTAGTACACATTGTGTGTGAACTGAAACTGTCAAGCTCACTCCACCTTAGAGGAGCCCCCTGCAAAAGCTAACTATCCTGGCATGGTTGGTGACTGGTTCTATCCAGTTGCCACCTCCAGACAGCCAATATACAAACCTTGTGGGAGAGCCCTGCCTCTCTGGTTTCCAAGACAATGCCCTTCCTGGGTGGAGGAGCTAACACCCTCTCCCTCAGTAATGTGCACTGTCCTGGCGGTGAGCTTCAACGGGATTACGGCCCTTGAAACTCAACCCCCAAGCCTGCTGCTAACAGCATCTGGCATTCCGCTTTGCAGACTCCCACTTTTGGCAGGAGCAAAGGCGGGAAACCTAACAAAGTGTAGGAGGAGTGGTCTCACCTGGCATACACCACCCCTAAGGTGTTGCCTGCGAGGGAGACCCTCTACTTCATTTTCCTCCATATTAGATGGAAGGAATAAGCCAAATAAGTTTAGGGCATTGACCCTTCCCACAGGAAGCGGTCACTATAGTGGGTGTAGCCACCCAAAGGTAAGTGTCCCATTGGACACTACCAGGTTCCCCCTAAAATGCCCAATAAATTTAGTGTTTAGTAGGCATCCCTAGACCAGATAATCAGATTTGAAAGGACAATGAAGACCAGCCCAAAGAAGAACCAATGTTGACTAAACAAAATTGTTCCCATGAGGAACAGGGTCAAGACTGATTTGCATACGCTGGGTCCAAACTGGGGTGGCATGGTGAGCAGAAGAACGATGGATTAAACCCAGATCTTTCACTGGAGGTGAGTGTTTGCATTGTTCAGCACTCCGTCCATCATCCTTTTGTTTTGCTAAAGTTGCCCTAAGTGGGAAGGGTATGCCCAGACGTGGGTCCCTGTCTCACTGTGCCACTGGATTCAAGCTAGCCTGGCTGATGAAGGACGAAACCCTGAAACCGGTCCCAGGATGCTTGTTTCCAGTCCAGGGAGGACCTGGCTTGGCAGTTCGGGCTGGACTGTTCCCATGAGGAACAGGGTCAAGACTGGTTTGCGTATGGCTGGGTCCAAACTGGGGTGGCATGGTAAGCAGCAGAACGATGGATTAAACCCAGATCTGTGACTGGGGGTGAGTGTTTGCATTGTTCAGCACTCCGTCCATCATCCTTTTGTTTTGGGACATTTTTAAAACATTACCTCCCGAGTTAGTGAGTGTTTCTGTAATGGGAAACGAACAACATGAATCAACATCTACAATTGATGAATATCCGTCTATAACAAGCACATTGGATAAAAGATTTAGGGGCTCATTACGAACCCGGCGGTTCAGACCGCCATGCGGCAGAAAAGACCTCCACCGGCATGGCGGACTGAACCGCCATATAATAAACACAGGGAGGGCCGCCTGTGGCGGTCCTCTGCCACCACCAGGCTACTGCCGACAGGCAGCCTGACGATGGCAGATTACATTATCCAATAGGATAATGTACCCTGTTTCCCCCAGCCTTTCCCTGGCGGGTTCCCCCGCCAGAGAAAGGCTGGCAGAAGAGGTGCTCCGGGGCCCCTCTGGGGGCCACTGCACTGCCAATGCGCTTGGCATGGGCAGTGCAGGGTCCCCCGTGCAGTGCCACATCACGCAGGTCACTGCCCGATTTACGGGCAGTGATCTGCGCAACAGGTGCTGCTGCACCCGCCGCACTGAGGCATTGACGACGGCTCCATGTGGAGCCGTCAGCAATGTCCCGGCCCTGCATTCTGCTGGGCCGACGGGGTCTCAAGGGGGCTGACGGTCTATGGAAAGACCGCCAGCATGAACACACGGTGTTTACCACCGTGTTCATAATGACCCCCTTAATCCTAGAAAAAATATAGTTTTGGAAAGACACAAGTTTCTTCAACGTTAACAGATTCCAGGGGAGTCAATAGATGACTTTGTGGTAGCACTACGAACTCTTGCAACAAGTTTCAATTATCAGGAGTTTCGAGATTATATAATCTGGGATCAACTAATTGAGAGAACGAATAATAAAAAGGTGCAAGAAGAACTTTTGGCCACAGACGATCCAGACTTAGAAACTGCTCTGCAGTTAGCGAGGAGCATTGAGCATTCACAATATTGTATGAAGGAAATGAATGATGGAGCGAAGACTGCGGAAGAAACCCAATTAAAAATGAAACAAAAGATAAATCCTACTTTGAAAGGAAGCAAAGGTACATCGTGAGCATGATGTTTCACCATCTAGAAATAAGGGTGAGAAGGAAGAGGTAATATTCTTCTATTGCAGCAGTAAATAACATCTGAGCAATTCCACTTTTTGTGCAGCGGTGAACCAGGCATGTTTCAAGTGCGTTAAAAGGGGACACTATCCACATGTATGTAAAGCACATACCAGCACGAAAAGTGTTATTCCATGGGCGACCAAGATTTTTGAAAAGAGTTACTGCAAATCTGATGAAGAAAACAACCTTGTGCTGATGCTCTCATCAAGTAGCCCAGAATGGAATGGAACAATGGAAATATCATCCATGATGGAGGCACAGAAAAGGAAACCCCCATCTTGTGTAGTTTCTGTCAACAACAAGGATGTAAAGTTCTTGGCAGATTCAGGTTTGTCATTCACATTAATGAACATAAAAGATTTTGATAACATCGATGATATCGAAATGCACAAATCCCTCATAATTTGTTTTGCATATGGTGGAAAGAGGGTGGAAGTGATGGGGAAATTTGAAGCAAATTTGCAATTTGATGCAAAATGTGCAGTGGTACCTGTGTATATTGTGAAAGATGGAACAAATCTGTTGAGTTGGTATGAACAAGGAGAGTTAAGAATCATATTAGACCCTAATCATCCTCATATGGTACTGTCTAAAAATAGTACTATATGCCAGGTAAATCCTGTAGTGTCCAAAGAATGAATCAAAGACTATCCTGAAATATTCAGTGAGGAATTGTGGAAGTTTAAAGGGTTTCAACATCGCATAATATTAAAACAAGGTGCCAAAGCCATGGCCCACATGGTATGCAAAGTTCCATTAGATTTACGATCTGAACTCAAGCAAGAATTAGACAAGGTGTGTTTCATGGGAATAATCAAGCCTATTGAGGGATCTGAATGGTTAGCTCCTATAGCTCTGGTACGTAAAGCGGATAAGCCCGTAAGACTTTGTGTGAATTTGGGAGATCTGAACGCCAATATCTGGGTTGATTGTCAATCATTACCAAATATTAATGAAATGTTGGAAACGCTAAGTGGCGCAAAACTTTTCACTTCACTTGATATTTCCTCTGCCTATCATCAGATTGAGTTGAGCAGAGATTACAGACATTACACATCATTTGTAACTCCTGAGGGGGCATACAGATATGTTTACATGCCATTTGGTCTGGCATCTGCAGTATTCCAACAATTGATGAACAGATTATTCGAAAACAAAATGGGGGTCATATATTTTCAAAATTACATTTTGATATTTGGGGAGAATGAAGGGGTACACAATGAAAGAGTAGGGGAAGTATTGGAGATCATAAAAACAAGTGGGTTAACATTGAAGAAAGACAAATGTAAGTTTTCGCAAAAAAGTTGTGATTACTTTGGACATCATGTGTCAGAAATGGGCTTTGAACCCAAAATGAAAATTTTGGATGCCATCAAACATGTACCTAAACCAAATGATAAAGGCCAACTATGGTAATTTCTCGGTTTGGTAGAATACTATGCAAAGTTTGCTAATAAATTTTCTGACAAGACAACATGCCTACGTAATCTTCTGAAGAAAAATGTAAAATGTGTGTGGAACCACGAGCGTACAGAGAGTTTTTATATAATCAAAAAGGATATTGCAGAGGCTCATTCCCTCCAAGCTTTTGATACCAATGATCTATGTATCATTTCAACTGACGCAAGTAACAAAGGTGTAAATGCTGTGCTTATGCAGCACAGATGTAATAAAAAAGAAGAAACTGTAGCATTTTCAATCAAGAACTTTGAGGGGAGCTAATAGTACATATTACACAATCGAAAAGGAAGCCTTAGCCTTGTGGTGAGGCGTACAACATTTAAAAAACTTTCTGTGGGAAAAGGATTTCATTTTGAGAACAGATCACAAGCCTTTAGTGGACCTATTCACCACAAAGGAAGATGGTAGAGCTATCCCTTGCATTGCAAAGTAGCAATATAGGTTATAAGAATTCCAGTGCAAGTTAGTATATGTACCAGGAGTGAAGAATTGGGTGGCTGATTGCCTTCTAGGTTGCCTTTGAGTGAGCAGGAAAACAGTCTGGATGTGGCGGATGAACTAGTGATGATGTGTGAAGTGAATTCTGTTGGTGAGATATTGAAAGGGGGTTTGACAGAAATGGAGTGGATAGATGCATTAACCAATGGTGAAGAACTACAGAGAGTTATGAACTTTGTCACAAAGGGATGGTCTACTGTAAACAATACCCCATAATTATCAATTGCCTACAAAAGAGTTGAGAAAGAATTGTCTGTTGTCAGGAACATCATGAGCAGGAGCAACCAATTGATAGTTCTGAGCTGTTTACGGAAAAAAGTATTAAATTTAGCACACAAAGGGCATCTTGGAAGACGTGCTATGAAATGTAGAGTGAGAGAGGATTTCTGGTGGCCAGGGGTGGACATAGCTATAGAATATTATTTCCGGGACTGCAGCATGTGGTTGTTAAGTGATAAAGCTCAGGTAACATATCCCTCATCTGTGTCCCCAATCGAACTTAAGAATGTACAGTGGTCAAAGGTAGCAGTTGATGTTTCTGGACCTTTCGGAGTAAATGGAAGTTCACCAAAGTCATGGTGGACTACATGGCCAAGTGGCCAGAGGTAAAGTTTGTGGATAATGTGAATTCTGATGCAGTTATTAAATTCTTCAAAGAAGTGTATCTGAGGGAAGGTTTTGTCAGAAGAGATGGTAACTGACAATTGTACGCAAATAGTGTCAAGAGAAACATATGATTTTCTAGCGAGCTCAGGCATTAAGCACATTTTATCATCTCTATACCATCCCCCCCAGCAATAGCCTGGAGGAGAGACTCAACCAAGTTATAAAAGATAACCTGCAGCTTGCTCTTATCACTGGTTTACATTGGAAAGAAGCAATTCAAAAATTATTGTGGGGAATAAGAACTACTCCCCACATAAGTACAGGAATATCCCCTTTCACTCTACTGAGAGGAAGAGTAGCAGGTTCTATATTAAATAAAGAAAGGATGGCCAAGAAGGGTGTTGACATGTAAAAATGAGAAGTGTGGTGGATATGAGATCTGCAATACAAGAGAAGTACAGGACCAAATATAATCTGAACAGGTGTTTAGATGTTCAGGAAGGAAATTGGGTTATAATCAAGAAGTCGGGTTACGTCCACAAAGAGTTATCCCCCTTTTCTTCTCCCGCAAAGGTGAAAGAACTCAAATATCATGCTGTAGTGTTAGAAAATGGGAAAACATGGAATAAGTTGTTTTTTCCATTGTGCCAGAAACTAAAACCGAGTATGTGGTCAAAAAGATGGGAGTGCAAATGAGAGAATGTTGTAGAGACGGTGGTGGAGACAGAAGAATTTCGAGCAGGACAAAGTCAAGACCTGCAAAGTTCAAAGAGTACAGCATATATCAATTACATAAATTCAACTTGAATAGTTAACAGTTCTAAAGTCCTTGTAATGTCTGGCACTACAAATGGTCTGATGTATACATGCTAACTTGCCTTTCCAACTTTTATGTAAATATAATTTTCCTTGTTTAGTTATCATCTTTTGTTGTCATTATAAAGCAGGGGGTATGTAGAGAACGATAGGGCAGGGAGGTTCGAGTTCCCTGTGTGGAACCTGGGAGTTTGGAGGATTGGCAGTTGCTGCCTGGATGTTGACAGAGCAGAAATAAAAAGATGTTGGTTCCCTACCTTTGTGTTTACTTCTTTTCACAAGTGAACCAGCAATGTATTCCTCAAAGCAACCAGTGAGCCAATACAAACTCCAGGACTGCAGCCAGCAGGTCAATGTTGTTTCCTGTGCTTCAGCCAATGAATAATTGTAGTCCTCCTGTAGGAAGCTGGGTTGCTCAGTGGGGCAAATTATTCCATTAACGTGTGAAACTTGCCCCCATTCAGGCAAATGCTGTTTCTATAAGACAGCCTCATCAAGCCCTTAGCAGTGCAGAACCGTTAAGGAAGGCTACTTCAGACGATGGCCCAGATTTATGACACAGTGGTACAATGCGGTGTTGTGCAACAAATAGCAGCACAGAGCCACTTTTGAAATGCAGGGATGCCCATATTTACAGGAATATGGTGCACCACTGTGTTTCCCCTGCTCCAGCGCTGCGTTAAGCTGCCTGCACCAATGCAGGCATCCTTGCACCATAGTGCAGGCATGTCTTCGTTGAGGGGATAGATTGCTTATGTGCAGGAAGGTCTCCCTGCCTGCACACAATCTACAATGGTGATTTGGCACTTTCATGTCCATAATGTTTCTCCAGTTGCATTAAACAAGTCATTGTCATCTTCTATGTTGCAGTCAGCGAGCTTACATTGTTTCCAGTTTTGCAGCTAGAGTTCCAATTTTGACTCTCATAAAGCAGCAAGTGAGCCAATAGGGTGACCATTATTACAGCCTGTGCATTGATATTACCACAAGCACAGCTCCCTATTAGTCAATGGTCTTTTTGGTTTGGCATCCTATGAGCAATTACTGCATCCAGTAATGCATCTAATGAACCACTAAAATCATCAGAGTTGCCATCAGTTAGCCAGTATCTTCTCCAGGATTGCATCGTCTGAGCCAATATCATTTTCAGAGTCATCTCCTGCTAGCCAGTATCAACTCCAATATTGCATCAAATAAGTCAATATCACCTTCATGATTGTCTCTAGTTAGCCAGTATCACCTCCAGTAGTGCAGCCAGTGCACCAAGACCGTCTTGATGCTCAGGTCAAGTCCTCCAGCAACCAACTCATTGAGTCACCACCCTCATGAGAAAATGGCATGGAAGCCAGTAAGCCAATAAGCTCTCAAGTAATAAATCCTGCAATCTGTTTCTGTCTCTAGGGTCTGTAACAGTGACCCATTATTTCCAGCGTAGATGAGTCAATATAATCTGCTTTACTACAGCAAGTGAGTCTTTATCAATCAGTGTACTAGCCAAGAAGTATGTATAAGTGTCAGTGCCAGTGGGTCAATATCATCTACATGATATGAGAAAGTGATATTTTGTTGTCTCCGCTAACACAGCCAATGGGTTAGTATAATCTTCTGTATGGTAGCCAGTGGGCTAATATCATCTCCAGGCCTGTGCACCATAATCATGATAATAAGATCTGCAACGCTAAGTGCACAAAGACAAAGGTAATGGATTTTTGTGCTTGTGGGCATTGGGGAAATGTGAGTGTCTGTTGATGGTGGGGGCGTTTTCAATACCAGATTGATGGAGTGTATGTGTCATGAAGTGTGCAAAGTGAGGGATGTTTGTGTGTATTTATAAGTGCACATTGGAGGGGTTAAAGTCAGCCTTAAGTGGATGAGTGAGCTAGATTTAGCAAGGGCTAACACAAAATCGGATTGAAGTAACCCAGAAAAAATGTCTTTAAAAGACCCACCAGTAGACACCCAGACACACAAAACCCAAAAATGCCAGCATTCTGATATTCCCCAAACAGAAAGTCCAAGAAAGTCCTGAAAGTTCTTTTGACCACAACCACATCTTAAAATAACCTCCTATTTGTTTGTTAAGCTAAGTGTTAAATGTGAACAGTAGCCAGGCGCTTGGAATATTAACAATAACCAGGACTTTGGAACATTAATTTTAGGACTAAGGTTAGTCAGACAGGGTAAAAATACTGTGTCCAATCACAATGCTCCAATCAGCACACGAGGCTCACATTAGATGGCAAAATAGATCCCTATAGCAGGGTCTTCTAGGTTGAGATATATTCTGAGACAGACACCGATATTCTAGAGACGTCCTTCCACTGCGGCCCAGGACACTTGGAAATGTCGTGGACTTTGGCATAATTGAACCGTCTAGGACTTGCACACTTTATGGGGCATATTTACGGGGATATGGTGCAGAGCAGCAAGTCACCTTACTGTGCTTCATCACAGGGAAAGGGTAGGAATGTACTGTATTTATCGCAATAAGGCGCATTCCTGCCCTTTCCCCAGCGCTGATGCACAATGGGCTGCCTAGCTCTAACGCAGGCATCCTCACACCATGGTGCAAGGGTGCCTCTGTTCCAAGTAGGATTGTTTTTGTGCAGGACAGAGCACCTTCCTGCACAAAACAATCCCCTGAGGCATATCCCCCTATCTATGGGTGCTGCAGAATGCAGCACACTTAGAAATAGGAAGTAATAAGGAGACATAAAGATATTTCTCCTTGTTATGCTTCCCCTGGGAAGGCATAGCATTTTGGTGCATTCTCAGGTTAACCAGTTCTGAGAATGTGTCAAAATCCATAGGAGCTGCATTGGGGCACCAATGAAATGTCAATGGCATGACTTCCCAAGGAAGAGTAACACAACACAATTTGTGCTGCGTTGTTTTACTTGAGATTTATGGAGCCACTCAGGGCCATACAAAGTGACCCGGCGTGGCTTCATAAATATCATTTTAGAGTTGTGTCGCCCTTGCACCAAGTTGCGATGCAACAGGGCTCGTAAACGTGCCCCATAGTCTCAAAAGTCTACATTGAGTACTCATTAATTTCCGGACTAAGCACGCATCATCACTTAAAATTTGCCAGTGGAAGACATTTTTTTGCTGTATCTTGTCTCTGACTGGTCCCACTCAAAAACCATGTGACTCTTAGTGCCCGTAGTTTCAGAGAGGTGGCCATTCTCAGTGTGCCACAATATTTTGTCCTTGCCCCCTCCACCCTTTCTCTCTCTCTCTTTTAACACCTCTATAGTTACTTTACCCAAAAGACGCTCACATCAGAAAGTACTTAAGAGCCAGAAGCACATACATCTATAGGTTGACCCCACAAGCTGGGTTTTTTCGACATAATTACACCATGATTAAACACAGAGCAACCAATGTCTTGATATTCACTTATTAAGGATTTCTCAAGGGCTCAAGACCAGCCATATCATGGTGGATGGATTTGTATGTCTGTGTCTGTGCAGATTACGGTGCCTCTCTTTATGCCTCTTTCCCAGGTGGCAACAAGCAAGGTTGACTCCTCGGCCTAACAAAGCACCACCCGACACCACACTATAGCATAAAAGCAACTCTGGTTTTGGAGTACAACTACTTTATCTCTGACTACTCCCACCAGTCAAAAGCAACAGACAACCTGCTTTAAATACATTGGAGACAGTCCTTACCGCAAGCAACCAACACAACTGAAATTACCCATTTTTGGCTTTCATGAGACATCCAACAGTACTGTATAGCCAACATGACACACCATTATTTCAGTCTCATCTAGAGCTGGCCATGCTCAAACTGCACCCACTAGATAGAGCGCTGTCACCCCTATGCTCACAAGGCACATTAGCGGGAAAAGCATGGTGAACTCTGGGGTATACAGTTGTGCACCACAGCAAAAAAAATCCTAGAAATGTGCAGATAATATCAGCATATATTAGATTGTATTACCTTAAACATAGCATATCCTAATATACACATTGTATCTCAAGAAATCAACCTGACTTGTGATGCTAACATAGAAAGCACTGTATTTTGGCAGAGCCAAGCAGGGTTGATACCCCCCTCCAAACACATAAATAGGGATGTGCAAAAAAAGTTGCTCCACTGGCAGAGTTTGCAGAGTTTTGCCCACTCTGCGTGCCACTTGGAGCATGGAGTTCAGGGTAAACCTCCGCCAACTGCCTCATGACAGAGTTTTCTCACACACGGTTCATCAATTTTGGTGAGTGAGAATTTGAGGCTCCTAGCGCAATTTTCGGGCACTAGAACGCTTCCCGGCACGATTTCTCAATGCAGTGGCCGCAGCAGGTCACTATCCCTTGCGTTGAAAAAGCTACCGCTCGCGCTGAGAAAGCTGCCCCTCGAGTAGAAAATCTACTTGAGCGGCAGGAAGAAGCAGCGCCCTCTGGTGCACTACGTGCTGCCGTTCGCACTGATTTTAAAGTGCTGGACAAGCTCCTGACACTAAAAATCAGAGCGAGCAGCGTGATGTACCAACATTTCGCCACTCACAGAACTCCACGGAGTCTTGCAGAGTTTTTAGGTACCTCTGTGAAACTCCACGAGTTCCCCCCTAGACCTACACATAAACAGAAATCCCTTTGGCAGACCCACCCACACACATAAAACACCACAATGATCTTCCTAGAGAAATTTGACTTTCACACCAGCATGCAAAGCATGTCAAATCTAAACACCGTATACATTCTATAATAAGTACGCCTAAGCAAGCATTGTCAAAAACCAGGCACTATCAAACAATGGTTCCTCGAGGTGGCGTTATGGTCGTCCCTCAAGTACATGACATGGGGCTGTTATAAATAATAGGCTTCGATACCACAGCATTTCTGGGTGGTGTTGTACAAATGTGAATAACATAAGTCAGGAGCAGCAGGTTCAAGCATTCTGACCTGGAACTGAGGCCGGACATACCTCCAACGTCGTGTGTCCGTGGCAAAGGGTATCACAATGGCACAAAATCTGCAGAATGAATGCTACTGTCTTGTGATGAAACGCGTGGGATCGCCGCGGCGGTCACCATGATTGCACCGTAGGGTGTTCTCTTTGTAGGGAGGACAACATCTAATAGATAGAGATGGTAGAAGTAGGAGTTCCTCGCCTAAAACCATACATTCCTACCTCAATAATCAGGACCACTGCAATGATGCGATTCTGGCCGAAGCTTTGTTCGCATAATTAAGGATTTACTGCATTTGCCACATAATCAATCATCTGCTGCATAATCTGCAGCTTTTAAATAAATAGATTTGTTTCTAGGTCAAACGGATCAAAACCTATTTTATAAAAACGATATTTTTGTGCGATTTGGAAGACCCTTAGTAAAAGATAACTGATCACATTTCAACTGATTACTGATTATTTATATATTTGGTTGTTAAACTGGTACTAATGACATGTAATATTTGCCCAGTCAATATTGGCACGTGTAAAAATTGCAAAATGACAAAATATTACCATCAAACAATGTGCTGTACTGTGCATCATAATTTGCCTTTCCTTGCAGTATAATTTATTCAAACTTGCCGCATAATTGTGTGCTCCGCTGTCCCATAATTCCAGTTGATCTGCCACTAATTATTTCATCCCCTTACAACAATGTAAGTTCAGGAAACGTGGGAGGCGCTTTATGAGACAGACGCTGACTGTAGGCCCTCCGCTCACCATGCCCAGGGAGAATCTGGCATCCAGTTCTCACCCAGAATCCTTCACTGCACTTCCTTGAGAGTAAGACATCTGGAGGGAGGTGGAGGAATCTCTAGGGCCCTCCTTGCCAGATGCCAGGTGCATCTAAACAAAAGGCATCCCGCAGTTACAAGGAGCTGCTAATTAAGTTAGCCACAGGAGGTGAGTCCCGTTCTAGGGAAGTCTTTTCTGTGGGGGTTTAAAGGGCAAGCTGGCAGAGCTGAAACGCTAATAGGACTCACTGCTCCACAGCATTGTTCGGTAACTGGGGCAATGCATGGTAACCACAGCGGCATTCTGCGGGGCAAAACAAAGACTCAGTGGTCCTAAACAAACACTAACAAAGCCAATCGGTCTGGGTTTATGTCCCAGCACAAATAAACAGAGGCATTCACAAATGATGTACGCATGTGTAGCACGTACAAATACATTACTGTCTACTCTTATGGCTTTACAAATGTAGGGGAAAAAGTAGCAACAAAGGTTTGTTTTCTATATAGAAAGCATCAGTGCTTGAAATGGAAAAATAGAAGCAGGTACTCTCTAGCATAGCAGAGTACCTGCTTGTTTCTGAAAAGTGCCAGTACTCTTAATGAAAAGTATTTTGTTTTTCCCAAGAAGTGCAGGTACTCTCCCTCTGAAAACAAAAAAGTGCCGGTACTCAGTACTAGACAGTACCGGCCCATTTAAAGCACTAGAAAGCATGTGCAGTAAAGCAGTGAAGGTGATAAAGAAGTGAAAAGCGTGATGATCGACTCCACTTTTCAGATGAAAATACTCCCACGTGGATTCCAAACCAAGCACTTCTTGGAAGTTGAAATGATACCCCAATAAAAAGAGTGGAGCCGTTGTTGACATGAGAATGTTCACTGCTGTATACAAATTTCCTTGCCCTGAGTGCACAACTGAGTATATATTTGGCATCCTGACTTTTGTTTTTGCTCTTGCATCATTCCAAACTAAACATGCATGTAAATAGATCTAGGCCTGTCCCTGACAATGCAAGATCCTGAATCTGACCTGTGACCTGGAAGGGCGCACCAAGCATGACCTCTTAGCAGGGAGTGGACTATCTATCCTGGGTACAGTGCAACAAGCAGTGGCAGCAGCAAAGTGTATTTTTGTAGACTGATAGTGTAACAAGAACTTTTTAAAGTTGTCACTGCGAGAGTGGTCTACAGTCACCTCTTGTTTAAAGCTCTGTTATGTGCATGCACTGAATGTTGGACTGGCACTGCATTAGGGCTCTGTGAATGAGCCCGATCGTGTGGTTAGTGTGATCCAGGTTAAATACCCCTGGCTCAACACGGTACAAGATGGAGGATGAGGACAGCTTCCCCACACAATAGTAGTGCATTAACTGCATTCCTGTAGCTGGAGAGTAGAAATCCAGACTTTAGAAGGGCTCTGTGCTTCAGCGAGCCTGAGTACTCAATACTCATTATGCCAAAAGGTGCGTCATGCTTTTCCACCTAATCAGCTCTGTATGAAGGTAGCCTCTTTCTAGCCTTGTTACCCCCACTTTTGGCCTGTTTGTGAGTATATGTCAGGGTGTTTTTACTGTCTCACTGGGATCCTGCTAGCCAGGGCCCAGTGCTCATAGTGAAAACCCTATGTTGTCAGTGTGTTTGATACGTGTCACTGGGATCCTGCTAGTTAGAACCCCAGTGCTCATAAGATTGTGACCTATATGTGTTCCCTGTGTGGTGCCTAACCGTATCACTGAGACTCTGCTAACCAGAATCTCAGTGTTTATGCTCTCTCTGCTTTCTAAATTTGTCACTGCAGGCTAGTGACTAAATTTACCAATTCTCATTGGCACACTGGTACACCCATATAATTCCCTTGTATATGGTACTTAGATACCCAGGGTATTGAGGTTCCAGGAGATCCCTATGGGCTGCAGCATTTCTTTTGCCACCCATAAGGAGCTTAGGCAATTCTTACACAGGCCTGCCACTGCAGCCTGAGTGAAATAAAGTCCACGTTATTTCACAGCCATTTTTCACTGCACATAAGTAACTTATAAGTCACCTATATGTCTAACCCTCACTTGGTGAAGGTTGGGTGCCAAGTTACTTAGTGTGTGGGCACCCTGGAACTAGCCAAGGTGCTCCCACATCGTTCAGGGCAAATTCCCCAGACTTTGTGAGTGCGGGGGCACCATTACACGCATGCACTATACATAGGTCACTACCTATGTATAGCGTCACAATGGTAACTCCGAACATGGCCATGTAACATGTCTAAGATCATGGAATTGTCACCCCAATACCATTCTGGTATTGGAGGGAAAATTCCATGATCCCCCGGGTCTCTAGCACAGAACCTGGGTACTGCCAAACTGCCTTTCTGGGGTTTCCACTGCAGCTGCTGCTGCTGCCAACCACTCAGACAGGATTCTGCCCTCCTGGGGTCTGGGCAGCCCCGGCCCAGGAAGGCAGAACAAAGGATTTCCTCTGAGAGAGGGTGTTACACCCTCTCCCTTTGGAAATAGGTGTGAAGGGCTGGGGAGGAGTTGCCTCCCCCAGTCTCTGGAAATGCTTTGATGGGCACAGATGGTGCCCATCTCTGCATCTGCCAGTCTACACCGGTTCAGAGATCCCCCAGACCTGCTCTGGTGTGAATCTGACCAGTACCTCCCAGGGGAGGTGCCCAGAGCTCCTCCAGTGTGTCCCAGACCTTTGCCATCTTGGAAACAGAGGTGTTGGGGGCACACTGGACTGCTCTGAGTGGCCAGTGCCAGCAGGTGACGTCAGAGACCCCCTCTGATAGGCTCTTACCTTTCTTGGTAGCCAATCCTCCTTTCTTGGTAGCCAAACCTCCTTTTCTGGCTATTTAGGGTCTCTCCTCTGGGGTATTCTTCAGATAATGAAAGCAAGAGCTCACCAGAGTTCCTCTGCACTTCCCTCTTCGACTTCTGCCAAGGATCGACAGCTGACTGCTCCAGGAGGCCTGCAAAACCGCAACAAAGTAGCAAGATGACTACCAGCAACATTGTAGCGCCTCATCCTGCTGGCTTTCTCGACTGTTTCCTGGTGGTGCATGCTCTGGGGGCTGTCTGCCTTCACCCTGCACTGGAAGCCAAGAAGAAATCTCCTGTGGGTCGACGGAATCTTCCCCCTGCTAACGCAGGCACCAAAAGAATGCATCACCAGTCCTCTGGGTTCCCTCTCATCCTGACGAGCGTGGTCCCTGGAACACAGGAACTCTATCCAAGTGACTCACACAGTCCAGTGATCCTTCAGTCCAAGTTTGGTGGAGGTAAGTCCTTGCCTTGCAGCTGCTCCGGCTTCTGTGCACTTCTCCAAGGTTTCCTTCGTGCACAGCCTAGCCTGGGTCCCCAGCACTCTGTCCTGCAGTGCTCAACCCTCTGAGTTGGACTCCGATGTCGTGGGACCCTCCTTTGTAACTCTGAGACAGCTCCGGTTCACAAATCTTCTAAGTGCCTGCTCCGGTACTTCTGCGGGTGCTGCCTGCTTCTGTGGGGGCTCTCTGAGTTGCTGAGCGCCCCCTCTGTCTCCTCCTCCAAGGGGCGACATCCTGGTCCTTCCTGGTCCCCAGCAGCACCCAAAAACCTCTACTGCAACCCTTGCAGCTAGCAAGGCTTGTTTGCAGTATTTCTGTGTGGGAACACTTCTGCAACCTTCAGCACGCCGTGGGACATCTTCCATCCAAAGGAGAAGTTCCTAGCTCTCTTCGTTGTTGCAGAATCCTAGGTTTCTTCCATCCAGAGGCAACCTTCTTGCACCTTCATCCGGGGTTTCCTGGGCTCCTGCCCCCCGGACACTATTGTGACTCTTGGACTTAGTTCCCTTGCCTTGCAGGTCCTCAGGTCCAGGAATCTGTCTTCAGTGCTTTGCTGGTGTTTGTGGTTCTTGCAGAATCCCCCTAACACGGCTATTGTGTCCTATTGGGATAATAGGGGTACTTTACTCCTATTTTTCAGGGTCTTGGGGTGGGGTATCTTGGACACTCTGACTGTTTTCTTACAGTCCCAGCGACCCTCTACAAGCTCCCATAGGTCTGGAGTCCATTTCTTATTCGCATTCCACTTTTGGAGTATATGGTTTGTGTTGCCTCAAGTCCTATGTTCACCTGTTGCATCCTATTGTAATTCTACACTGCTTGCATTACTTTTCTTACTATTACTTACCTGTTTTGGGTTTGTGTACATATAACTTGTGTATATTACTTACCTTCTTACTGAGGGTACTCACTGAGATTCTTTTGGCATATTGTCATAAAAATAAAGTACCTTTATTTTTAGTAACTCTGTGTATTGTGTTTTCTTATGATATTGTGCTATATGATATAAGTGGTATTGTAGGAGCTTTGCATGTCTCCTAGTTCAGCCTAAGCTTTGCCATACCTACCTTCTATCAGCCTAAGATTCTACTAATAAGGGATAACTGGACCTGGCACAGGGTGTAAGTACCACAAGGTACCCACTATAAGCCAGGCCAGCCTCCTACACGCTCCCTCTTGCTGCCAGACTGAGAAAGAGCAACTCAGAGAACTCTAAATACTACTTGGAGTCAACTTTGTCCCCTTTCCTGGAGACAGCATATTACCTCAGCAGACCGCGCCCGTAGCGATACGTCATCAGGGCGCATTTCCAGGGAATGCCAGGAATTGTAGTCCACCTGCATTCGACCTGAAGATTCATATTGAAACTCTGAATGACAGCCGGTTCCCCTCTATCTATTATCTTAATAGACCAAGGGCATTCATTTCCTGCCAGAAAAGAGAGACCCATCTATGCATATGCAGTCTCCTCTCCATCACAAAACGGGGGCTAGGTTAGGGTTGGGAAGGAGAAGCGGGAGAGGAAAGGGGGAAAAGGGGACACATACTGTCTCACCAGCAGGGCTGACTCGTCAACATGGCAATTCTCCATAATCGCCTTTTGGACGCGAGCGTTCGTCCTTCACGGGGTACACATCTTTTCTACAAAACAACACATTTTACGCACTTATCACAACTCCTGATCCCCGGGATATCATGACTGCAGCACCCGGGCCTCTCTTAAACTGCCGTTCTCAGTTACTGTTCAGCCATAATAATAACAGACCGAATGTCCCAGTCCATTCCTACGGACCCAATGACCATTTGAAAAGGGAATCAAGTTTGAATGCTTTTCCAAGGGACTTCATCACTGAGCCCATGCAGGTCTATCCAGAGTCGGTAAATCCATTGTTGCTCGAGAATGAGCAAAGGCTTTGTACTATCAAGACGGGTTTTCTCCAGTTTCTCCAGCACACACCATTATATCTCATCCTCACCATGTCCTTTCTCACCATAGTGTCTAGTCAGTTTTTTCGTATCTCTTTTGCACCTAATGCTGCTGGGATGTTCCGCAATCCGTATCAGCGCACTTCTAGAAGGCATGCCCATATAAAGCAAATTCCATGGGCATCTAATCATACAGATAACGTTCTTCGAGTTGCAGTTCCTTACATTTTTCAACTTCCATGGTGTCCTCAAGCCTACGTCCACCTCGTTCATTCTCCGTGTGAGAGAACAGACACTACAGTTGATGCAAGGCGAGTGGCCTATAGGGTGAGGTAAATTCCAAAGGGTCATCTGATCACCCCTTGTTTTCGTTTTCTTAGGTCATGTGTGTACCAAAATGTCTTTGATATTCTTGGCTCTCTTCTAGGAATACATAGGTCTTTCTAAATACTGCTCCCTGACTGTAAGATCCTCCAGTGTTTGTTAATCTTTTGCAACCTGTTCGATCAGGGACTAAGGGCCAGATGTAGCAAACGGTTAGCGAGTCGCAAACGGCGAAAATCGCCGTTTGCGAGTCGCAAACCTGAGTTTGCTATGCAGAAATGCATTTTGCGAGCGCAAAATGCATTTCAGAGTCGCAAATAGGAAGGGGTGTTCCCTTCCTATTTGCGAGTCAGAGTGGTATGCAACTCCATTTGCTACCGCGTACGCGGTCGCAAATGGAGTCGCAGTTACCATCCACTTGAAGTGGATGGTAACCCACTCGCAAACGGGAAGGGGTCCCCATGGGACCCCTCCCCTTTGTGACTGGACCCCAAATTATTTTTTCAGGGCAGGTAGTGGTCCAAGGGACCACTACCTGCCCTGAAAAAATTACGAAACAAAAGGTTTCGTTTTTTAAAAAAGTGCAGCTCGTTTTCCTTTAAGGAAAACGGCTACACTTGAAAAAAAAAAACTGCTTTATTTAAAAGCAGTCACGAACATGGAGGTCTGCTGACTACAGCAGGCCTCCATATCCGTGAGTGCCCGTAGTCGCTATGGGGCCGCAATTTGCGACCCACCTCATTAATATTAATGAGGTGGGTCTTTGCGACCCCATAGCGACTCGCAGACGGTGTCTGAGACACCGTTCTGCATTGCAAATTGCGAGTTGCAATTTGCGAGTCGCTCGGACTCGCAAATTGCAAGTCGCAATTTGCAAAGTTGCTACATCTGGCCCCCTATGTAGTCACACAAATCAGTCTTTTAGTGTCCTCCTTCTCAAAACATTAGCAACTGCTCCCTATTGTTGTTAAGGGCTCTTTTACTTGCTCTTTTGATCAAATTACTTGGATGCTTCTTTTGAAGAAGTTTTTTCAGATAGTCTCTTTGCATGTGATTTATACATTGCTAAGTCAGAACAGTTACGTCGCAGGCCCAGAAACAGCCCGCAGAGAAATATTCTCCTGCATTGTTTGTGGGTGAAAGCAGTCAAATCTCAGGAAACTATTTGCAGTCTGTTGGCTGATAAAACCCCAGTCCCCAGAAGCCCATCCTTAGCCCTGATCACTAAGTCCAAGAAACAGTAATTCCCCTTTACACTCCGTCGTTGTGAAATGTAGGAAAGGGTTCAATGCATTCAACCATTCCACAAACGTAACAGCTTCTTCCCTTGTCCCTGTCCAGATTAGGAGGATGTCATCAATGTAGCATTTCCAGAGACACATCTTTTCTTTAAAGGGGTTGGAATCATGTAGAACACACTCTGATACAAATGAGTGCACATGAAGACATGCCAGGGTGTGAGCAAATGTGCTTCCCATCGAGGTCCTGTGCACCGGAAGAAAGAACTCCCCCTCAAACTCAAAGGGGTTCTCTGCAATGCCAAATAGGCCGGATCCAGTATGCAGTCCTGAGGTGTTATGTACTCCCATTCCGTGTCCCCCAAAACCTTATCAACAACAGCCAGAGTTGCTTCCTGTGGAATATTGGTATATATATATATATATATATATATATATATATATATATATATATATATATATATGTGTATATATATATATATATATATAATCTCAAGAGTGGTTTATGTTTTATTGCGATTTTATACAAATGGAAAATAAAATGACATAAATGAAAAGAAACAATACATATTATGGTACCATCAAATCAGGTGGGAACTTTAGTACATTCGTTTAGGTTATAGCATGAGGTGTTGGTCCACATTTATAAAAGTAGAAGGTAGAGATAAGTGTATTTGTATGCAATGGTGAGGTGAGGTTAATCAGTGTATGTATTGTGACAGAGAAGTTTTTGATATTGTGGTGAATGATTAAGGTACCTCAGGTGCAGATGAATGAGTCAGAGTAAAAGAGCGGAGATGGGAAAAGAGAAGAATGTGATAGGGGGTGAAAAGTAGGAGATACATGGGGAAGGATGTGGGTAGGGAGAGGAGGAGGTGGGAGACTGGGGAGAGGAGGGGTAGGGTGGGAGAATGAATGATCAAGTGATCAGATGATCATGGTTACATAGACAAGTGGGACATAAAGTTGTTTAGTTTGCACCAGAGTTTGCCATTCTTCATTGGTGTTGTCTATAAGTTTAGTATAAGTTAGTGAGTTACAGGCAGTTCTGGTGAATTGGACCAATTACCACCATGTGTTGGGGGATAGTTTGGATGAGTCTTTCCATTCGTTGAGGATAACTTTAAGGCCAGTTGTGACTAGAATGTCCCATAGGAGACAGTCCTCTTTGTCTAATGCCTGTTTAATGTCAGCGGGGAGAATGCTTAGTGTAATAGAGTCTAATGTAAGAATCCCTTTTGTATGCAGTATTTGAGATATTGTATTACTGATGTCCTAACAGAACATTTTGGTGGAGGTGCACTCCATTAGCATGTGTTTTAAGTCTCCCGTTTCTTTCTCACAGCTCCAGTATGTGTTGGAGGATAGAAGGCCTAGTTTATAAAGTTTGGCCGGAGTCCAGTGGGCCATACTGGCAATCGAGTATCTGCTTTGTGCTAGTGATGGAGTTACTATGTTGGAAGTGAGTTTACTCCAGGTAGCTGGCCAGTCCGGTGAGACCTTTGAAGTGTTGTTCAAGTCTGATAGTAGAGTTTCCCACTTGTCTTATGTGTGGTTTATCTAGTGAGGCTTTTGTGGGAGATAGGAGGGAATACAGTTTGGAAGCTAAGTGACCTTCTTTGGTAAATGTTTCTAATGTGTTGGGTAGGTCAGTGTGTTGGAGGTTTACGTTTGTTGATAGGTGATTTTATTTTAAGGAAATGGTAAAAGTCTAGGTTGTTCAAGTCATATTTGTCTTTCATTTGAGATAACGGCATGGATTCTGAGGGGGAGCCGATATCTCTCACCAGGAGAATATCTTTTTCTGCCCATTCCTCCATATACATTGTTCTTCCTTCTAGTTTTAAGTTTTCATTGTGCCATAGCAAGGCTAGACATGAGTGTTCAATTTTGTTGGGTAGTTGTCAATTTTTCAGAGTGCCTGTGCTGGATAGAATGTTTATACAGTGGTGTGTTTTAATTTTTTGACGGTTAAAAGTGAAGTGAGGGATAAGGGTTTAGCAAGGGCGATTTCAATAGCGAGCCATGGCAGCAAAGGGTTGGTGGTGGTAAGAAGCCATGGAATATTGGTATACAACAACTCTACATCCAAACTGATCAACAACTCACTGGTATTATCAAAGGGTAAATCTCTTATAAGGTTGATGACATCCTTGGTGTCCTGCAGGAAAGTAGCCAAGCTTCTCATCATTGGTAAAAAGAAAAAAAATCACAAAACTGTGATATAGGTCCAACATATAACCAGTAACCGAGACTAGTGGTCTTCCCAGGGGTGGGGGAATTTGTTTTTATGCACCATAGGTAAAATATAGAAATAGGGCACCTTAAGTTGCTTTTGAGTAAAAAAAATCGGCCTCATGTTTGGTAATTTAGCCGCTGCCCAAACCTGTTCTTACTAGGAATGCAACTTCTTCCTGTACATCTGGAGTCTGATCTTTTGTCAGGCATTTATAGTTGCCGTCATCAATTAGGAGTCTTAAACATACCGCTCTGTACATTTCCTCAGGAAGGTTAACCACTGCCCCCCCTTTGTCTTTCGTGTTTTTTTACTATGGACTTGTCTTTTGGCAATGTATGCATGGCTCTCTTTTCTTCATTACTCATCTTGTAAAACTGATTAGGGACATCTCCCCTTACTTTATCAATGTCCCTATAGATTGCCTTTTCAAAAGCCAACTACTCTGGTGGCATCTCAAAGGAAGGAGGGAGGAAAGTGGGCTTTGGACATAAGCTAGTATTTATTTCACAATCAGGGCTCAGTCTGTCTTGACAAAACACTCTCAGTCTTAATTTTCGTAAGAACTCTGTTACTTCTATTTTCAGATTGAACACATCACATTTAGGGGTAGGAAGAAACCAAGACCTTTGTTCAAAACCCTGGTCTTCTCCTCATCTGCTGTAATTTATCACAGTCCTTGGGTGGATCTAAGATTTGCTTGTGCTTGGAGTTGCATCTCCTGACTGGTTTTGTTCTTGTGGAGTATTCTTATTCTGCAACATCACCCCTTTTCTTATTCCAATCCCTCCGCCTTGGACTCACCCTAAAAAGATGGATTGTTTTGGTAAAATCATGACTGGCTTTGAGCGGGCAAAAACATGGGCATTCCAAACTCCGGCGGGATACCATAGTTAGGTGCCAAGCCCCATGCATTATTATTCTGGGGAGGTGGAAAACCCTGGACGCGTGAGGATTCTGAGAGCCTCGTTGCCCCCATCTCCTCCCCCTTCCCTGCCATTCCCCACCTCTCAGATCATTGTCCCAATCCAAAGAGGAGCTGCTTCTACAGGAGGTGTCTGAGTTGGGGAGGGTTTTGGTACATACTCATCTTTTGAGGAGGGGTACACTTTTAATAAGGATAATTTTTAAAGATTTTTCTGAAGCTTCTCGATTGTTTGTTGTGTTAAATACTCCTTATACTCTGACTGTGATTCACTTACTGGATTCCTCGAGCTTCTTCTTAAATGCAGTGCTACTCAATCCTGTTTTGAAGTTACTTTCACTAGTCTTACTCTTAACCAACATAGCATCAATCAACCTCTTTGCTGTTTTAATGATGAGGATTAATCAGTCAGGTGTGCACCTCCAAGCTATAAGTACGCAGTCTTTCCTAAACTCTATGTCCTCCAGGAAAATCCTGGGTTCATTGGTGACTAACAGTCCATTCCATGCTATGTTTGCCCATAAATATTCTGTTAGGACTGCTCCATGTAGAATTGTTTTGACTTGGTTCCGCTTGATTTCCACCAAAGTGTCCCAGTCACTTAGCTGGGAGATAGTCTGAGTAATTGTGGTGTCGCCCAACATAGAGGGTGCAGCCAGGATAGCTGACACCTCTTCATCATCAAATGCCAGACCTTCTGAAATTATTGCTACCAATACACTAGACACACGCCACTAGAGCCTCAAGAGTGGAGCGACCATGGAGTCCCAGGACACAGAAAGCAAATTGTTAATATCCTATATGCTCCCACTTGACAGGAATAAGGGCTGGCCCTCTGTATGGTAGAGAGGGCTCAGTTCTCACAAATTCAACGCCTCTCACAGAAAAGCTGCTGTACTAGTACCTTCAATCACATAAGATTAGAGAGGAGGAGGAAAAGCAGACACACATCCCCCTAGAAAATCAAAGAAAACACAACCAAGTGTGGCTGCTACAACAGAGAAGCCCAATTTTGGTCTCTTTTCAAAAGAGCCTCGACTTGAGGTCTAGATACAGGGTCTTAGGCCACAGGGGGGTCATTATTTTTATGGAAGAGGAAGCCTCACACAACTAATAGTGTCATGCTTCATCATCGGCTTCCTCTCCCCACCCTGGTAGGACAATGCCATTTGGTGGACTATTAGAATTGGCAAGATATGTCGAATGACCTTGCAGTTAAATTGGGCCAATAGGGCCAATAGGGGGGCATGTTTTTTAGCATGTTTTTACTACATGGTGCAATCCAGAGTGGAGCAAAATAATTGGTGTATTGGAGTCAACTTGAGAGTAACTGTGCTATATGAAATTAACGAACTGTATGTTTGAGTGGCAGCTTCGGTTGATGGTAAACATGAGGTGCAGGTGCTGTGCAACGCTGGACTTTTCTTAGCGAGCCAGATATGACATGCTCAGATAATTAGTTTGGAGATATCACAAGTATGACTAATATGTGATGTAACGTGCGCAACATATATTCTCTTACATGTCGCCTTTGCTTGGCATGTCTATGTTTTGTGTCTTTGTATCTTAATTTACAGAGTGTGACTACAAAGGGTGTTGTCCCTCTCCTTGACCAGGAAGCTGACAGCCCCTTAGCTAGGGTAGGGGTGACTAGTGTGTAAATACTCCTAAAAGAGGATTAAGCAGTGGCAGTTCCTCCGCTATGGTGGAGGAGTGTCACCCCCCACTAGCAGCAGCCGCTGCAAACCTTTAACAATACAACGATAATTAACTGCATTTATAATCGTTTAGTGTTTAAGGCGCGGGGCGACGGGGGATGACAGGGACAAACCGGTAGTGCTGTGCACTCCCCTCAGTGCGCATGTGTGTTTGGCAGGCCGTCTCGGGCTGGCCAAAAACAGAGGTGCACTGTGCTCTCTCCAAACCGGCACTGTGTTGTGAAGCTAGAGAGAGTAGGCACAGGCTCCCAGTTTGCTGGGGAGGGCCCGGCCAGGGTGCTCCAGCCAATCCTAACGCTGCTTTCATCCAGCATTAGGATTGGCCGCAGGGCAGGCTGGGAGCCTGGAGTGCGTGGCGAGGCGGTGAGGCAGGTACGTTTTTATTTTATTTTCAATTGAATGTTTATTTTGTTCCCGTCCCCCTTGCTGCGCGCCATCCCACCCCTTCACCACTCAGCGAGCCGCGACTGGGATAAGTTTAGTAGATCTAGAGATCATAACACTCTACTTTTGAAGAATACCAGCAGATAGTAAGCATGTATAGGGGATCTATTGCCTGCACTGTTTCACATGTCACAAGTGTTTGTAGTGAGGTGTGCTGTGTCACGTTTGATCACAGAGTGATGCCCTAGGGGACTTATAAATTAGCAGAGAATGTTCTTTGAGCTGTGACTTTATGATCCTGCAGCTGGCTAAAGAAATGATTGGCACTTATTCAGGTAGGAATTTCCTGCACATGGTTTTCTTGCACTAAATAAGATTAAATAAGGCTGAATAGTCGGCAAGTTTGAGTAGGGATCCATTGCCCTGAACAATGCCCGAGACCCATTTGGGCTTGTAAAAATGGGCAGAAACATGCTGGCTGTATCTTAGGTGGCTCAAACCATAATTCTCAAGTCATCACATTTTACTGTTTTTAATAATACCTGTGTTCCACTAAAAAATTTGAAAAGTTGGGATAATACAAAGGTATTTTTAGTTTAGTCATCTGAATCCCAGTTTCTATTCAGTAGTTTACCTATTTAGAACGCCCTCCGGCGCTGAGCCCATTAGGTGGGTGACTCCGCCTTGGTGGAATTGTCCTACCAGGGTGGGGAGAAGAAGCCGATGATGAAGCATGACACTATTAGTTGTGTGAGGCTTTCTCTTCCATAAAACGAATGACCCCCCTGTGGCCTAAGAACCTGTATCTAGACCTCAGTGGAGGCTCTTTTGAAAAGAGAACCACATTTGGGCTTCTCTGTTGTAGCAATCACATTTGGTTGTGTTTTATTAGATAGACACTGCCATGCACACACATGGTGGCATTATATGGATTATGTGGTTTCAAGGCGTAAAAAAATAACATTAAGACTACTTGTGATGGAATATCTCTCGCCATTTATATCATGGGCACTTTCAAACATTATCTCAAAAGTATGGTCTGTGATGTGCTTGAGGGCCATATTGATGTCAGCAGGGTAGAAGAGGGGCTTTGGGGGTGTAAGGTGGGCACAGGAGAAGCAAATCATGTACTTAGCACTTGCCTCTTAGTTCACTATTGACATTGTTGTCAGAGAAGGAGGAGGGATGAGTCTGTTGCAGGATGTCTTGAGAAATGTACGTGTACCTTAAGTGGTACAGGACACTTTAAATGCTTCTATTCTTTTACTTCAGTTGGAGCTTGCCTGTTTATTTATCATCTTTCTGAATGTTAGTGCTCTCTCAGACAGCACCCCAGTGCTGCTGTTCACCAGTGGGGCCCATGTGAAGGTCAGCAGGGCCACAGGTGCCCCCGGGCTGTACTTTGAGTATCACTGATTACTATGGTACCTATTAACCTGCAGTGATTGGCAGTTGTAGTGCAGTTGGTATTTGTCCTCAATGTATTATTTCAACAGTTTTAACTAGGGAAGTTAAAAACAAAGAGGTCAGTCTCTTTCTACCAAAGCTCGAGGCTTAAAATTAATCACATGGATTGGCTACCAATGCAAAACATACTGCATCTTATTGACTTTAAAATATCTTTCCTACCAACTCTCCAGCATACGCTGATGGTCGCGACTCTGTAACCACATCGCCGTACCACATTCTTATTTTAAAATAACCATAGGTGCTGTTGGAAATATAGGTAAAAAACTTGTCACCTTTCCCTAGTTTGTGTAGTTTTTTTAGACAAACAGGATGGTGCTTAAAAACTAATTTCTGCCCTACCTCAGTCTGTAAGTGGCTCACGTTCTGTGTTAAGCGTTCAACGCGGTTGAAAACTCTCTCATTTGCGTTTGAAATGCGCGTGTTATTATCTAAAGATTAGTTAAACCGGAGCGTTGCTATTTGGTTGAAGGTAGGATTGTAGGGTGGGACTGCAGTTTGGGTCATGCAAGATGAGGAAGGTTCTAGGGCGGCCTCCAGTGCCGGAATGGACGTAGCCGGCATCGGGCATTTTCCAGGTTGGGCTGGAAGGGTGTGGGTCGGTTTTGCAGCAACTATCTGAGAGTGAGTTACTGCCCCTCTGGTCTCTCAAAGCTGTTTTCTGGAGGTAAGTGCTTCACGCACTGAGCCTGTATTGGCCCAGTTGGGTCTGTACCTGCTGTGTTGATGACATCGGCCTGATCAGGGCTCTAACTGACTGGACTGGCCCAATTTGGGCTTGCTCTGCTGTGTTGATGGCATAGACCTGATTGGGGCTATAACGTATTTTGCCGGATCAACCAGAGCATCTGTCATAGTGATTAGTATGGTTTGGTCAGGGCTTTGACCTGGTTGAACCAGTTGACCATGTTGATTCTTACCACATCCAGAAGCCTCTATAGTCGGGCCCACATCTTTGCTCTAGAGCCAGGTGGGCTGCACCACATTTTCACGCAGTTAGTCTTCGCTCACTGTGGACCCCATCCCCATGAAGGAGTAAGAGACTGCCGGATCTGCTCTGAGAGGAGTACAAAGTGCTATTGCATTACTCACTACACCACCAGAGGTAAGAGACTTAGGAAACATGTGAACTGTTTGTGCATTTGACTTGTGGGGATATTTGAGAGAGCATAAGACCGTTGTTTATACTTCTGCACTATCCACTTGGGGGATGCAGCCATCAAGAGGTTCCCAGGATGGGATTACCATGCAGGGCCACTGCAGGTGTAGCGCCACAAGGGAAAATCACAACTAGGATCATGGCATGTATACTAGGTTAGATTATGTAGTATTTAGTGCTCTTATGTCACTAAAAGTATGTTCTTTTTCGCAAAAGACAAGCACTGGGCTGAATGTTCATATTATTGCTTCTGCTGGCTGATTGTTCATTTCTGAGCTCATGCCTCCCCACACTACCTCCTTGAGAAGTGACTGTTTGCCCTTGTCGTACTGAAAGGATTGTACTTGCCTCAGTTTGCAGAACCATATTAGGAAGGACACCAAGATACCAGAGGAAAAAGACCTCCACCCTGAACGTCGGGGCCAGTACTCCCCGTCTGCCCTGTGGCCCCCCAAATGAAGTCTGACAGACAGTAATATTCCTATGGGTGGATCCAAATCCTATTCTAATTATATGTTTAAGAATTTAGTAGCAACATGCCTGCAAACAGCTGCACTGTCAAGCTAGATATAAAAATATAGAGGCATATTTATACTTCTTTTGCGCCAAATTTGCTTCTTTTTTTTTACACAAATTCGGCGCAAAACTTACTTCATATTTATACTTTGGCATTAGACCCATCTAGCGCCAAAGTTATCGAGCTAAAGTCATTTTTTGGACGTGGAAACCTACCTTGTGTCAATGAGATGTAAGGTAGGCGTTCCCGTGCAAAAAATGACTCTATGGCCTTAGCACCATATTTATCTCCCCTTGCAAAAATCATGTACAGGGGGGAGGAGGGGTCAAATAATTGTTCAAATCTTGCTCTGCACCATTATTTAACGCCTGGGTCAGGCCAGGTGTTAGGGGACCTGTGTAAATGTTTCCACGGTCAGAGACCATGGAAAGAGGCCACAGGTACCCTTCCCTGGCCCCAGTGACACCCCCACCCACCCCCACCCACACCAGAGGGACACCGCAGGATGGGGGACCCATGCCAGGTAGGTACCGGCAAGTATATATATATATTTTTTCTCTCTCTGGGCACTAACCTGAGGCCCCCTGCATGGCACTGGCCCCAATGGCCATGCCCAGTGGACAATTGTCCCCTGGGCATGTCCATTGGGGTGGTGGGCATGACTCCTGTCTTTACTAAGACAGGAGGCATGTCCTTGGGGGTTGTGCGCCAGGAAATGGAGTTCCTCTGCCTAGAGGCAATTATTTTGCCTCTAAACAGTGTAGCCAGCATTCGGCGCACAGCCTCCGGTTCCCCCTACGCCTCCCCCAGCCGGTTAGCGTCATTTACAATTACGCTAATACCGCCAGCTAGTGCCATTCCTTAAATATCCTTAAATATAGAGCCCGGCCAGGATCCAGGAATGGTGCTAGCCGGCGCTATACTTTTACAAGCAAAACTGCGCTAACGCAGTTATGCATGTTAAAGTATAAATCAGGGCCATAGTGAGGAGACTAATTAGCACACGCAATTCACAATGATGCTACTTGCAGTGACAGGAAGTGATGTGATGCCCGTAAAATAGCTTTCACTTAAATGGAATGGGTCCTTTACATTAAAAGCTAATAAGCAAGCTTTCCTATATTTAAAAACGTAAATATGCTTACTGAGTACATAATGGAATATATACTAAATATAAATGTACATTTTGTTTTTCTTTGAATACAAAACAGTGAATTTTTGGGACATTTAGGGGCAAATTTATCAATGGTTTTGCATCAAGTTTGCACCACAACAGGGGCCCAGGGTAACAGAAAACCTCTCATGAGATTTATCAAGCCGCACAAGTCCACCTTATGTGGCGCTGCATGGCTTGGCAAATCTGGAGTAACGCAAGGCAGCGCAGTCGCAGGGTCGCGTTACTCAGCCCCAGGGTGGCGTTCCATGGGTGGACTGAAGTTGTTCGCATGCATCCACCCATGGATTCTGAAACATTCACAAATTTACCAGTGCTGGTAGACCTGGAAATGCATCAGATTGGTGCACCTTCCCAGGGGAGGTGTAATGAGGAGAAATATATTTATTTATCCTATTTTTGCCCTATCTATGTGTGTTGCATTCCACATCACACTTAGGCCCATATTTATGCTTTTTTAGCACCGCATTTGCGCCGCTTTTTGACGCAAAAGCGGCACAAACGTATAAAATGCAATCGTATTTTGTAAGTTTGCGCCGCTTTTGCGTAAAAAATTATGCAAATGCGGCGCTAAAAAGTATAAATATGGGCCTTAGTATCAGGATAAAGCATCAGAGGAGTGGTTTGTGCAGGAAGGTAACCCTTCTTGCGCAAAACATTCCTACCTCTAATGCAGGCACCCTTGCACCATGGTGCAAGACAGCAATTTTGTGTGCCAGCGCAAGCAGAGAGCAGGAATGCACCACAAATTGATAGATTTGGCGCATTCCTGCCCTCTCCCTTTCATGCACAGCGGCGCAGCAAATCTCTAGCTGCATTGCATTGCGTGAAATAATTATATATATGGCCCTAAATAAGTTCATGTTTAAAGCATTCTCTGGAGATTTAGAACCATTTAATCATTTCAATAGTCAGAAATAATTAACAAATGGACAGAATTATGAACAAATAAATGTAAATATATGAACTCAGATATTGATCAGGACAATACATGCTCTTAGATTTGCCATTAAATATTAAATTAATTACGTTGGTATCAGACATGACATGTAAAACTAAAGGCAACATGATCATGATGCTTGTGAACATCTAAAGTCTCCTCCAAGCCGCACATTTGCTTTACAACAAGCATTTTCAATGCAATAGGTCTATCATTTGCTTGAGTTTGAGCTATTGGCATTGTAAATCCATGACTGGACTTGTTCGCCACATAAATTGGTCAACCCTGCCTCATAATTTGGTCTTTTCCTGCCACGTAATTCCAGTGGCCCTGCATATAACTAAAGCATTTCCATTTACCTTCTTCCTCTATCTGCAGAGAAAAATGAACTTGTTGCCACTTAGCATCCTGATTTAAATCTGGCATGCTAATTCCAATAGAATACCACTTCCCCACCCCACCATGCTGTCTGGCTGACACTATTCTCCAAAAAAAGACACAAGACAGCCGCAAAGGAGTAACGAGAGAAATAAACTAGAAAGGTCTTCCAAACATATCAAGAGTGTTCAAACTGTCATAGTGTAATAAGGATGTTAAGTTGGCCTGAATCATAATTATAAATATAATTGCAATAAGGAGAGATTAATAAAACATATACAATTATCAGGTGAACCCCATAACAACCTTTATCAGAAATAAACTTTTGGTATTAGACTGTAATGCTGAGAAAATAGCACTTGTAAGAAACATGGTCATGTAAACATATAGTTACCCTCTAGAGAGCACAACCACATGAAAAGAAAACATCAGAAATGTATGGACTGTAGCCACATATTTAGCCCCTTGAGAACACAGCACATTACACATTTGTAGGGCAAGCAAGTCTACTACAATGAAGTTTCAAACAAAACATTTAAACCACTAAGTACTCCCAGCTGTAAAACAAAAGTTACAACCACAAGAGCCCTTAAAAAGACCATGAACGGTGGGAGGGGTTACTATTTTGGAGTCCCCACTAACCTAGTGTGGGGACCTAGAGATGATGTAGACAGAAAGAGCACATTGTGGTGCACATTTTGAAGGAGGTCCCATTGTCCTAGAAACACCACAGGCAGAGATATGAGCAAAAGTATTTTCTAAAACTAATGGCCTGCAAAACATTATGGGGCGAGTGCAGTGGATATTGTAGTATCAGCTCTCCCGCTATGTTGGGAGAGCTGCTTTGAGGATTTCTGTGCTTTTTTTTACATATAGAGTTTATCAATTACAAGTGTTTTTGTGAAAGCTATGGAACGTGAAGGGGAGAGCCTAAAGAAATGACTCTGATTAGGTAACAGTGTGAACAATGTGACCAGCGCTTCAATAGCGCCAATGGAGTTCGCACTGTTCTGCGCTGTGAGCGCTGTGAACGTCATGGCCGCCATGGAGCACAAAGGGGGGAGACAAAAGAAAAAAATAGTTTGCCCACACTGAAGTATATCAGCAATCATGCAATAATCCATGTAACAGGGTCAGTCTGGAAGGCGGTAACAAAATCGCCCCAAGGTGGGACAAAGATAAAGCATTTACCAATGACATCAACAGATTTTTGAATGGCAAGCCCACAAATGAGTGAAAGTGATGGGCGTGAGATGGGCGTGGTTAAAAGCCCATCGAATAATTACGTCGAAAAGCGATTGCGCGCTCGACATAAAAACAACAAATACCGAAATGCAAAAATAATATTTTAGACTTCAGTTTTAATTTTTACAAATCACTTGTCAGTTTTTGATACATAACCCAAAGTGAACCAAATATGATGAGCGTATTTTTAGAGTCAATGTTTGGCTGGTAATGCATTTGTTTCATGATGGTATTCTTTCACCAGCTTCGAAGCACAAAATCGCCTCACATGCATACGACATCAAGTGATTGACAGGTTACTAGTGAGCAGTTAAGAAATTCAAAGTTAGCTCCCTTCTGGGCCATGCTTGCAAATAAAGAGGAAGCTAACAGTTTGATGGAAGGTTAAACACACCATGAGAACACAATACAGTCATGTGTGATACCATACCTGGCAAAAGTTAGCAGACTTGGTGGTGCACACGGTAACCCCATGAACACCTCTCGAACTCTCTTGGCCATAGCTAAGAGGAATGGTAGTCCTTCTCTTAAGCAAGCATTGGCAAGCCAGTAGGTCTCCGAGTTATGTGAGTGACAAGTAATCAGCATTGCCAATTCTGGTTTGTAAAGCATTGTTAAAAGGTAAATGAAAAAATAAAAATACTGGAAGAAAACTAAATGCATATCGAAAGGTACCTCATAACTGAACATTGAATCAATCTTTCCAGGCTTTATAAAAGGAATGGCGTATTTCTCAAATGCTTCAGCTGTCTCCTTCCATCTTTGGATCAGGATGCAGTTTGAACGTTGACAGTTGCAATATGAGTAGAGTTGTATAATATCTTCTCCATGTAAGATGTTGAGGTTGTCTTTATGCGCATCCTAGAGACACATTTGGTGCACACTGGAGGGGTGTTTGTGTAGGCGAACTAGAGAGATATTTGATACACACTGGAGGGTGTGTATGTGCACATGTCTGAGTATACTGTATATGGCAACATACACCGTGAGTGACAGATACTTTCGGAAAGGTGGCGCTTTGTCTATCACTCTCTTATCTGGGGCCATTTCTTGCCATTCATAAATTCATAATTCACTTGTTTCCCTGACTCATCTTTTCCTTCTTTTTTAAATATTACTCCACTTCCCCCACTGCTTTCATCCACCCCACCCAGTCAACTTGGTCCCTCTAAATGTCTCTTATCCTTTCCTTGAATTTTTTCTGTTCTTCATTCCCTTCCAAAATGAGTCTTCCATAATCTCATGTTTCCTGTCCCTTCTGCTTTTTTAGTGTAGAGCGTGAGAGTGCATGCGCTAGCGCCTGCGTCTCGCTTGCAAGACTCTGTTGTGTTCAGTACAGGAGCCCACCTGTCACTCACCATTTGTTGGTTTGCGTGGCACTCTTTTTTACAGCCTCGTAAATCGTCGAGGCACGTCTGGCATCACTTCTGTTTCTCTGTGTGGAGCACGGATCAAGCACTAATTGATGCACCTTAATTAGAGCCCGTCCACTGCTCCCAACGTGATTGAGGTACTATTTGTTGTTTTTAACTTTGAGTGTCCCGCAAACAGAAGGCTTGTGACTTGCAAAAACGTGCCCAGGAGGCACAAAATTGCAGCGTTTTATTTTTTAAGGCTAACTTTATTTTATTTTGCAAGGCATCTTTTCTCAGTTTCTTCTCGTGTTGTCTTTTGTTTTTGCTCGTGGGAGCTGTAGTCAAAAGATGACACTTAACTTGTTCAAAATATGTGAGACCTATTGCATTGCAAATGTTTGTATTACAAAATGTCTCCCTCCACTTATATATAATGCCCACTACACTTGCAAAATGTGTTCATCTCCATCCTTCCTGTGAGGTTTTTAAATTTTGCTTTAACATAACTGGATTTACTGCAGCCATTACATGCATTCGTGTTGTGCCTGTGCATTTCATGTAAAGTTTTGTTTCCATGTTTGGCTCTTGAAACAATACATTTCTGATTACCTTGCTCAGCGGGAATAGTTTATATACATGTATCTGTTTGAAGGTCAGTTGCATGCTTTCTTATGACTTCAGAATCCTGTAACTGTGTAACTCTGTTATTTCAGTCTCATCACATGATCTCCATTGGAGCTCTGAATACAAAACCTATTCATGTATGTCTAGTCTCTGCTTGTGAAGCTCATCATCATTTGGGGTGCAGGAGGATCCCCTCATTGCAAATTTCTCCAACTCACAGCTAGATTTTTCTTTTGTTAATTAACATTTTTAGATTTCAAATTGGTGCAAGGGCAGATTTTTTCAACACTCCTTTGGTTCCTTGACTCCATATCTTTTCCCTCCTACGGACCTTTCCCTGATCTCTCACCTATTTCTTTTCCCTGATCTCCACCTTTCCTAAGCACACCAGCCTCCTTCGTTTACGTGCCTGCTCCTTCTTATGCCTCATTTGTTCCCAGTGTCAGCTCACCTTCTTTTCTAGAAGTCGCCAAGCCTGTTACTTGTTCTCATACTTCCTACTGCTCACTTTCCTTTCATAAATGCATCTCCCCACTCCCAAGTGGCCTTGTCCTCTTTCCTTATACCTCTTGCCAAATATTTTCCCCACCCCTCTTCTTTCCCTGACCTCTCTCTCACTCCACTCCCAAATGTCTCACTCTTTTCTCATGTTTCCCCTATCTCACTTTGTCCACTCATTCACAGCATCCATCCCCTTCCCTCACTTTCCAGCTATACTCCTCCAGTCCTCTAAACCTAAGGGCCTGATTTAGATGTTGGTGGACGTGTGACTCTGTCACAACGGTGACGGCTATCCTGTCCGACGAATTTAAATCCCACAGGAAATAATTGGATTTCGATTTCGACAAATGGGATATCCATCGTCATTGTGACAGAGTAACCCGTCCGCCAACGAGTTTGGCGGAGGGGTTACCCGGTCACAATGGCGACGGATATAATGTCCGCTGAAATAGAAATCCTATAGGCTAGAATGGGATATATATTTTGGCGAACGGTATATCCGTCACTGTTTAAACAGCCGCGGCCCATCCTTTAGGGCGGAGGGGCCATGCCCTCCCACCTTTTGCCCCTCATGAAGAGTGGCTGTCAGACTGAGCAAAGGTCAGCTTGATAAACACTCTTCATGTTCAGCTCAGGCAGCCAGAAGTGAGATATGCATGATTTGCGCAAACTTCTGGCTGCCTGAGCTTAACTTTGCTGGGCTGAAGAGGTCACAGCTCCTATGGGTGTGACCTTCTCAGCTCAGCAAAGGTGCCTGGAGGCCCTCCCCCTCGGCGATGAGGGAAAGCATCACCCATTGACTCCGACCTACGTGCTTCAGGTTTAAGCCCTGAAGCGCCCAGGGCGAGTGTCAATCAGTGACCCATCTTCACAGAGATAGATGGGGTCAGAAGTCTCACTGACCCCATCCCACTCCGTGACGAGGCTGGGACTGCTGCCTTCCCTCACTGGCTGACCTAAGGTCAGCCAGAGTGGGAAGGCAGTAGTCACAACCCTCCTCCAAGCTGAAATTAAGTGTGTGTGTGTTTTTTTAATTAATGTTTGGTGCGTGCGTGCGTGTATGTTTGAATGTTGATGAGTGTTGTGAATGGATGTGCCTGCGTGTGTGAATGAATGAGTGTGAGTGTGCTTCCCGCTCGCCCCCCTCCTTAAATTACCGTCCGCCACTGTGTTTAGATGGTGTAAATCCTCCCCCAATATCTAAATCAAGCCCTAAATCTTCTCCTCCAACCCACACTTGTTTCATGTCCCCCACTTCATCTGCATAAAAGTATTTTTCTCCCCCTCTCTTACTTGTTCCATATCCATACTCACTTTTGATTCCTATCTGTTTGTCTCTCTGTCCCTCTCTCGACCTATCTTTCCTTCTAACGGCTGTTCTTTCCTCATACATCTTATTTCGTGCTCCTTCTCGTCTCGTTCCCTTCCTACCTCTTTCTCCCATCCATCTCTTTCTTATAGACTGTCCTCACCTTTCCTTCCTCTGCACAAGCCTCTTGTTTCGCGCCTCTCCTCACCTTCCCTCCCTATAGTCACTGGTCTCACTGCCTTCCCTCGTGCTCCTACGTATGGAGGGTCCCGCAGAGAGCAGACACGGTCTATTCTCTCCGCGGGGTCATTCGGGGCATGGGAAGTGACGCACGGGGACAGGGATTGGTCGCAGGGTACATGGGGGAGGGAGTATGTGGTGGTTTAAATAGGGGGTGGGAAAAGTGGACCGGCCTCTTCCGCGCCAGCTTGCACATCTTTGGCCGGTCCCTGGGAAAGTTAGGTAGGAATTCAAGAATTGTTTTTTCTTGGCCCAGGGCCACGATGCAGCTGCGGTGCGGGCCCGCCTGCGCCTTATTGGCGATGCAGTCCGCGCTTTGCCTTACTGGAGAAGCCGGCCATACCAATTTACTCAGGCCTGGTGTCCTGGACCAGGCCTGGGTGGGGATGTCGCGCCCTGTACGCGTGGCGTCCGGGGGTGTGGCAACCGCGATCGAAGCCTGTACTTCACCAGAGTGGCCCAAAAAGCAGCACTCGGCTGGGGGGGAGAGGATGCGGTGTGCAGCCCTGGCTAATAAACACAATATGACCTCTGCAGGGCCTGACCGGGGCATGGTGGAGGGAAGGGGGCGGGCCTCCACATGCAGCCTGTGAGACAGCAAGACTGGTGCCTGCGCATATTGGGCAGGGGCAGGCTCTAGATTTGGCAGCTAGTTTGGGGGCTGACCCTAGTGGTTTGGGCAGCCCCCCAATCCCAGATGATGGTGCAGGACCCAGTACCCCTGCAACTGAGGGGACAAGCAGGGCCCCTGGTTCCCTGAAAGGGGCGAGCCATGGTAGCAAGGCCCAAAAGGTGTTGCCTGGGGTTAGTGTAGGCACTGAACAGGGGGAAGTGGGCCAGAGCCAGGAGGGGCCCCTGTGGGCCCAGGAAGGGCCTCATACTTTGGGTGTTCAAAGGAGATTTCCAAGCCTAGAAGCGCCCCAGGACTAGTCCTCTGTGGACATTGAGGCCAGGATATGCGAACAAAGGAAGGAGGTGGCGGAGACTGAGGAGAGGTGGGCCCTGTTGTGCAGGTACAGGGTAGTGGCTATGGAGAGGGAGGGCGGGAGCCAAAAAGCAAGGTAGGGAGTCAGAGGATGGCTCATAGCGCATCACCAGGGGAGGAGCTAGGGAGCTGGGTAGGGGTCCCCAAGGAGAGAGAGGGCAGCCAAGAGGCTAATGTGGCGGAGGGGTCCCCCAGCGGAGCAGGCACGAGTGGCGCACACGGCCATGAGAGGCGCAGAGAGTACAAACCAACGAAGGGGGCTGGCAGTAAGAGGGTGACACCAACAGGGCACAACACAGCCTCCGGACATTGGTCTGAAGCACTAGAGGGGTCTTCGGCGACCTTCTCTACATCGCGGGACCGTGCGGGCAGCAGAGGTGCTAGGCGCCACGTGGGACAGGAACTGGACGAATGGAGTGAGGTAATGGATGAGAGAGGTGTGGAGGATGTGTGTGCTATGGACGATGAGGTGGTTGTGGAATTGGATTATGATGAAGAGTCAGATGAGTGGGAGGAAGGAGAGATTCGCAAAGGCGAGGTGAGCAGGGTGACGGGGGAAAGGGGCGCAGGAGCGGCGCAACCCCCTCTTCTACTTCTGTCTTACAGGCTTCAACTGTGGTTGGAACATCGCAAGGGGCGGCACGGAAAGAAGAGCGAGGGGGGCAGGTCCCAACAACGGCACACAGGGCCGTGCCCCGAGTTCAAGGTAAAGGCGAATGGTGGTCGGTATGGGGTAGTGGGTAGGATATGGCTGTGTTAAAAATGCCCAAGTCCATTGGGGTAGATAATCATTCCGTTCACGAGGCACTGGTGTCAAGTGCGACACAGGCGGCGGATGGACATATCAGAAGCTATTGGTATTGGGAAAAGTGCGAGCACAACGCCGCAGGAAAAAGATGGTGAGGATAAAGGCTTCCCTATATGGGGTTGGCAATGCCCTTGGCGGATAAGACGAAGGCTCGGATTTGGAAGCACGAGTATGTCAATGTTTTTAAACTATTGCACAGGGACATTCAAGGGAAGCAAGGGTCAAAAGAAGAGGAATGGGAGTTAGCTAGGCGACCCCAGGTGCCAGTTACTTTGGATAATTGGACTTGTACCTTTCTAATATTTGCTAGCATGTATTATGAGAAGTTCCTTGACAAGGCCATCGCGCTCTTCAAATATATAGACATCATTAGGAAGGCTCAGATGCATTTTGGGGGATTTGCCTGGCTCAATTACGATGAGGAGTTTCGGGCAAGAGTTAGTGTGAATCCAGAAAAGCCATGTGGGGAATGTGGACTCCGAGCTTTGGATGCAGTGGATGACGTCCTCACAGTCAGCCTCAACTCACACTGTGGGTGGCATCCCGGTACTTTATAAGCCCTTTCAGTCCCGTCCTTTCTCGGCAGGGGCGGGGATGGGACAGCGACCTCAGGGGCCCACATCATGGTCATGCTAGAATTTCAATAAAGGCTTTTGTTCCAGACATCCATGCAAATTCAAGCATGAGTGCTCCAAATGCTGGGGGAAAAACCTGGTCACTTAATGCTTTTCCCTCAATAGCCAGGTGGAACAGTGGAGGGCGACTAGGGGTAGAGAGATGCAAGGTGCTCCTGGGCCAAAGGGCGCCTACGCCAATTAAGCTTGGGGTATTGAGGCCCTGGCTTTGCAAGTACCCTGACAGGGACATAGTGAACAAGCTGGAATGGGGCTTTCTGGAGGGGTTTCGGATAGGTCACCAACGTCCAAGACACAGGAGATCTGCAGACATTTTGCGGTCTGCCAAAGACATGCCATTGGAGTAGTGGATAAATTGAGAAAAGACGTCGCTGAAGGTAGAATTGTGGGCCTCTTTTTTTTATTGGCCTGTGGATGAGTTGATGATCTGCCCTCTGGCTGTGGTCCCCAAGAAAGCGGCGGGGGAGTTCCGTCTTCTTCATCATTTGTCATGGCCAGAGAGAGCGTTGGTGAATGATTTCATTGCTCCTGAAGATTTCGGGTTGTTTATGGGTCCATTGACGATGCAATTCGGCTTGTGCTGGGATGTGGAAAAGGGGCCCAGTTAGCAAAATATTACATGAAGGCAGCTTTCAGGCTGTTGCCCATTCACCTGCCGGATTTCGGTTTGTTGGGCATGCAGATGGATGGGGCGATTTTCGTGGATAAAGTCCTCTCTATGGATGCGCTATTTCCTGTTCACTTTTTGAGATGTTTAGCACTTTCCTGCAATGGGTTTTTGTGAAAGTGTGCGGACATCGGGAGGTGACTTATTATCTGGATGATTTCCTGTTCGTAGGGAAAGCGGTCTCGGATGGTTGTGGGAGGGCTTTGGAATGTTTTAAGAGTTTGGCCAGGGAAATGGGTGTTCCACTGGCTCGAAGAAGACCGAAGGACCAAGTTGTGTTTTGACGTTTTTGGGTATTGAACTGGATACGGTCAGCCTGGTGGCTCATTTGCCAAGTGGAAAGGTTGCATAGATTTTGGACTTTTTGAGTCAAGTGCGATCATTGCATAAGATTGAACTACGTAGGGCGCAGCAGTTGTTGGGCTACCTTAATCATGCATGCAGGGTCGTAAAAGGGGGCAGGACGTTTTGCAGACGTCTTGGCCTGGCCATGGCAGGCGCTTCCCTTCCTCATCACAGGATCCGAGTGTCGATGGGCTTACGGGAGGATGTTAGAGTGTGGGAAACCTTTTTGACACAATTCAATGGGGTCTCCATGATGTTTCGGGAAGAGGATACGGTCTGGCAGGTACAAATTTTCTCTGATGCTGCAGGAGCTACGGGTTTTGGTCGTTTTTGGGATGGAAGGTGGTGTGCGGAACATTGGCTGGCACGCTGGTTGCAACAAGGCAGGAGCATTGCTTTCTTGGAGTTTTTTCTGCTGTTAGTGGCCTTGTCGGTGTGGGGTGACGAACTGGTGAATAGGACGGTGGTGTTCCACATGGACAATATGACAGTGGTGGACTTAGTGAACAGACAAAGGGCAAAGGATGTGAGAGTGTTGCACCTCTTCAGATGTTTCATGCTCAAATGTTTATCACTGAATGTAGTATTCAAAGCTGTGCACATTCCAGGAGTCAATAATGCTATTGCGGACTCCCTGTCTCATTCACAGTGGCACCGTTTTCGGAGTTTGGCACCAGCGGCAGAATGGCACAAGACAGCTGTCCCGGCAGATGTTTGGGAATGGGGGGGCGTGAGGATCAAAAAATTGTTAGAGATGTCGCTAGCTCAATCCACCCGGAAAAATTACCGGCTAGCATGGTTGGAGTTTTAGAGATTGGAAAATGTTGCAGGGAAATTTTGGGGCGCAGAATGAGTCAGTGCTGCAAGCTCATACGCTGCGTTTTGTTTTTCATCAGTAAGGGTTTGTCGCCTGCAACACTTGGGGGCAAGTTGCCAGGTGTTTCCTTTTACAGGAAGTTGTTTTTTGTTTGGGACCCAGCAAAGGACGACATCCTAGGGAGAATGTTGAAATGGTGGGGTAGGATCAGGGGGTGTAGGAAAAGAGGCGATGGAACCCATCACGTTTGATTTGTTGTTGGAATTGTTGCATGTTTTGCCGGTGTGTTGTTAAGATGCGCATGAGCTGGCATTGTTTCGCTTGTGCATGGTGTGGATGTTTTTTGGGGCTTTCCGCATCTATGAGCTTTTGGGAGTGGGGAAAGAGGTAGGAGTGAGAGCGTCTGAGGTCTGTTTGAGCAGAGAACGTTTGGGCATATGGCTGCAGAAGCCTAAAACTGACCAGATGGGTCAGATGAGTAGGTTTGGTTGGAGACGGGGGGAATGCAGTGGCGTGTCCGGTGAGGGAGTGGCATTTCTTTCAAGCACAGATGCATAGGGACATAGATGTAGTCTTCAGGCATGCCAATGGTGGGAAGGTGTCGCCTTTTTCAATTGTTGGCGGTGTTGCGGACAGCGCTGCGTCAGGTAGGAAGAAGGGAACAGTGCTATGGGACACATTCTTTCCGGATAGGCGCAGCTACGGCAGCTGCTCAATTGGGTTGGGACTGGGCTCAGATCAAGCGGATCGGAAGGTGGAGGTCTAGATGTTGCAAACGATATATGCAACCCTGAGTCGCGGTAGGGAAAGGGGGAACACAATGATCATTATTGCAAGTGTTTTTTTTGCAAGCCCAGTTGACATTTGTTCTTCTTTGTTCGTGTAGAGGGCCCAAGGAGTGGGAAAATGGTCATTTGGATGGTGGGCCACTCATTTGTACATTGGGAAGCTAAGTATGCCGAACGGCAGATCTATGGACGATCTTTGGGACTTCTGAGTTGCCAACATGAAGTGGTATGGTGGGGAAAAAGGGGCATGAGGTGGGGTAACCTGCTTCCTTTTTTAACATCCATCACGCCAAGCTAGGGTTGCCAGGATCTTCTGATACTGCACCTGGGGGAAAATGATTTGGTAAGGCTTTTTGGGCTCACCTTACTGCAACATATGCAACGGGATTTGGAACTGATTGGGCAGCAGATGCACGGTACATGCATATTCTGGACAGAGTTTGTTCCCAGAAGGAAATGGTGAGGTGCAGTCAAGCATGGGGCTATCGACAGGGCTTTGAGGAAGCTCAATAGGGCACTGAGGGTTTTCTGCTAGACACACTGTATTAAAGTGCTGAGTCATGAAGGCATTATAGAAGGGGCACCCGGTCTTTTTTCGGGCCGATGGTGTACTTCTTTCAGAGCTGATTAATGCTTATTATCTGATGGAACAGCGCCTGATTGTGGGGGATTTGTTGGGGGAAAAGATGTGGCTCAAATAAGCAGTATGAGGTTTGCAATGTTGCAGTTGGTTCGCTGGTGGGGCAGCAAAACGCCTAACGGGTTGTGCTGGGTGGCAGTAGATGGCGGAGGGTGGAGAGTCAGATGCAGGCCTGGCCACTCTTCCAGGGGGGAGAAAGAAGCAAGTGAAGGATGATAGCGTGGGTGATGCCCGAAGCAAGCAGGGGATGAAAGGAAAAGGGAGAGGTGTAGGTGAATTGAAGTGGAAGATGAGTGAACAGAGGCATAGTGAAAGAATGAAGGGGAAGAGGAATGGAAAGAAGTTCAAAGGGTGTTTTATTTTTTTTAAAGTTAACAGTTTGAATTTCAGTATATATAATATTTATGTATGACATGCAAACCTGTCCTAAATAAATGGCCTTTTGCACTAAGTAACCAGTGTGTCAGTGATTGTGTCCCGATGAATCCAGACATTCCGACAGATGCACTTGAATGTATGAAGGCAGCCGAGTCCGATCAATAGCTCACCTCAGCGTCAAAATGTTACTTCCCACCCTCCCCATCAAGCTGCTCCAACGGCCTGACACCAGCTGCCAAGCCGCAGACCATATCCCGACACGTGCCCTGTGCCTGGCTGCGGCCCAACCTCCAAAGCTGTGTTAGAGGTCTGTGTGATGTGAGGTAATGGGTGGCAAGTGGTTGGGGGCCTTATCGCTTAGAGTGGCTGGTGTACCGTCTACTCCAACACTGCATCCGAATAGGCTGTTGTTTGGTGGTAGAGAGAGGTCAACCACCACCCACCACCCTATTTAAGTCTTAATTGGCCACCTCAATACTCAAACATTTTCCAAACCGCGAGCACATGTAGGTGTTTGCCACCATGCATGGGTCTGCAAGGTGTAGTCTTGGCACCCTAGGAACCTTTACATCCAAGGGTGTGCATGGTAGCCCGAGTGTTTTGCATTTTGTATTGTTGTTTGTTGAAGAGTCATAGCAGTTCGGTCACAATCATCCTGGGAAGTAACTTATGGTATAAGGAATGATGAGCTGGGACAAAGACAAGACACTACATTAATATGATACATATATTACAGGTTATGCATTAAGCAGTATATACAAGGCTAGGAGGGTGGCCGGATCAAAGTGAGTGTTGGGGATAGAGAAGCCAGCAAATTCAATGATGATTCTGCTAAACTTTCAGCCAATCCTCCCCTCTGTGCCGGAAGACACAGGGTTTCTTAAGGGCTCAAGGAGTGCCCCTTTGTTCACTAAGGACTGCTGCCATCCACAAGAATGTGCTTCCTACTAATCGGTTTGTGGGATGTCTGGCTTTGAGGGCAGAATAGAAAAAAATACCAAGAGATTACCTTTTGCTTGCAAAAAATTGTGTCATTGTTCATTGCTTCGACACTCAATAGAAAGTCTGTGAATCTGGCATTGACCCAGTCCATAATTTTGAAAAAAGCACCATCACTTATTGGAAGTAGACATCCTGACCAACATCAAGAAACATACCAGGTTTTCAACCGTTGGTCCCAGTAGATCATGATGCGACAACCTCTACAAGTAGTACCTGCACTAGTCCATATCAGACCATGGAACAGAACCTCTGTTGGATATTGCTTTCCCAACTATGAACAAGTTGGGGCGTGGCACTGTCAAATGAGACTGCCTAGCTGAGTACAGTGCTGCAGAAGTTGCTTGAGGATGAAGGAAACCCCAGTGTGAGGGGTCAAAGAAGGAGTTTGATTCCACCTGCCCTTGCGCAACTGCTGCAAAAAAGAGAGAATGTTAAAGAAATGACCTGGTATTCTGTTTCCTACAATGGTTCATATAGAGATCATAACATTGTCTACACAAATAGAGAAGGCTTAATTTGTGTATTTGGCCATCACAAAGAGATCTTGCAAGAAGCAGGATATGAGGGAAGGGAAGATCCCAAGGTGAACAAATGTGCTCGACATGGGCCCAGGAGGAGCCCCTAATAGCCATGGAGAAAAGGAATCATCTTCTTCATCTAACGGCCAATAACCAACAAGGAGACACTTGCTCTTATGTCCAGTCCTGGTAGAATATTCCTGGTCGTACAACTTTGAATTGTAAGAGTCTGAGCTTCCACTTTGTTAGATAGTTCTGGAACCCCCTTTTCAAAGTCAGTGAATGCTATGAGGGGTTGAGAAAGCACCCTCCTTCTTAGGGTAACCGATGTTGTTACTGAGAAAGGCCCAGGGTCGGTCTTCAAACAATAGAACTAATCATCCTCATGTTGTCCACAGTACTGTGAGGAAAGTGATTTATTATGTGTTGTGGTTGGGAGACTTCACCATGTGATAAATGCACCATGCATACTTTGTCCAGTCAGATTAGTTTAAAAAACCTTGGCTAATCTCTGGAAAACTGTGTCTCTGAGCAGTCAGCCTTTATCAAGGAACAATTGAAAAGCATTAAAAAGTGCCAAAACAGTTGAATAAGAAACAAGACTCAATAAAAATCAGCCACCAATGCATCAAAATAGGTTGCATGTTTAGCTTTAAATGGACCCTCAATGACAAAAACCTTCTGGAGGGTTCCGGAAATATAGAATTTCAAAGGAACAATAAATCACAGCTTTTTTATTCAGTGCAATAAATTATTACAATGGACATCACTCGTGGTCAACTTTGCTAACTTTGTAAAACCTTTATGAAATTGTAAACTACTAGTCTGGTCCACTTTGGTGGCAACAATGGTAGGAAGCAAGTCACAGGGACCAAAGAACTCTAGCTGGACAGTCCCCTTGCAGTCAAAGCAGTGTCCCGTCCGGTTCCAGACTCTACTCCTCGGTCCATGAACACAGTGGGGCGACTTTGGCCACAGGGGTTGATGTCCCTGAAAGTCAGTTTTTAGTCCAGCAAAAAAACCCAGTTGCCACTTGTCTCTGGTTACATAGAAACCAGCAATTTGCCGGGTGACCAAACTGCATTCCAATGACTCTCCCAGGGCCCAGCAGACTCGAGTGCAACTTTAGAGGGACAAGACTTGCTCTCCCAAGCTGCACATTGGCCGTCAGATGGTGTTGGCTACCAGCTCACCAAGGTATGCTTCTTCAGCTTTTATGGCCCTGTAGTTGTAACAGGAAGTCAGTCATCTGACTCTTGGGGGCCACATCTTCTGTCTGAGGCTGGACATTGACTTTTCCTCGAGCAGGGCACCAGAGGCTCAGTCCTCTCTTTGCTAGCCCAAGGAGGAGAAGGTGCAGTTCTGTCTTGGTGCAGCCTCTCTTTGCTGGGTCAAGGGAGCACCAGGGTGTCCTTCTGCAGTACCCTCTTCAACTTCAGTACCGATGTGATCTGAGGTCTGTGTGCCAGGGATGTCACTGTTATGGCCTGTGTGTGACCTCAGGGGATTTGGCATCTACTAGCCAAAGGACTACAATGCCCCTTCCTGCCTTGTTCCGACATCCTGTAAAGTGTGGCCTCTACCTAGATCAGAATGCAGCATTCTGCCACTTCCAGCATGCCAGGCTCCTTATCTTGGTGTGTGGAGCTCCCTACCCCATCCCAGGTGTGGCTACCTGACAGCTATATGCTCACAGAAAAGCTGGTATGGCCACAGCTTCCCTCAGCCTGTCCTTGGCTCGGTACTAACCTGTCTGCAATTACAAAAGGGCAGCCCCTCTCATTTGTGTAATTTGCCTTTCTTGCCTTTTTGGCTCAATCCTTGTTTGGCCTTCCTACCAGGAAAGTCACACCTCTTACAGTGGCAAGCCCTTTTTAATTCCTTCCTGAAAGACGTCCACACCTCCCCAGAAGGAGAGCAAAAGGTTGTTTTGTGGCCAACAACCGTAAATGGTCACTGGAAAACCTTGGCAACAAAGTGGCTACTTTAATTGCCATTTGTGCAAAGTTACATTAAATTTGACTTGAGCGTCAAGTCTGAATTAATGTAACAATTTTGTCAATATCTTGAAATTTCACATTTAGTACTCCTAATCAGAAGTTATCACTGCTGAGTGTGCATCTCTTTACTTGCCAATGTACTGACTAGCCTTTCCACAGTAAAAATGAAAATGCAGGGTTTTTACTGTCAGGATATTTAAAATTAAAGAATCACATGACCAACTTTTAAATATAATGCACCCTGCCTTTAGTGCTCGGTAGGTTGCCTTAGGGGTACCATACAAATATTAAAAAGGAAGGTCTAGGGTGTGCCATTACTTTAAATGACAAACTCGTGTTAGCAGTGGAAAACTGTTCTGCCAGCCAGCAATGGCAGGCTAGGAGTCATACTTTGAATTTCCATAGACATGGTGGCACAATAAGTGCTGCAGTCCACAAGAGACACTCTAACATACAGGCCCTGGGTACCCCTGGTACCATATAATAGGGGCTGATAAGTAAATTAACATATGGCAATTGTGGGTGAAAGAATCGGGCATATACCTTTTAAGGCTCAGAGCCCTGGCACTGAAGTCTGTTTTGCAGACCTCAGAGTACCCTCAGAGTCGTAAAACCAGCAGCATCAGTTAAAAAACTGTGGGGTTATCATGCAAAAAGGGGTATTTCCCCGCAAGTGCCACTACTAGCAGTGGTGTATTTTATGCAGTACTAATACCACGCATCCCATGTTCACTTAACTTTCCTGTTCTCCATTTGAATGGTACCCTAGCTCGCAAGAAGTCCAAGAAATACATCTGGAGTGGTTGTGTTTCCAGAGCCTGTCCAAAATAATACAGGGAATTTCAATATTGCTGCCAATTCGCTGAGTAAAAATGGAGCAAGCATATTTTAATACGATAAACATTCATTTTTAAGATTATTTTTTTAGCTGATGTCTGCATTAGGGCTCCTTGCTGCCACTAAAAAACACAAGTGTAAATGGCACGCAGCACACTGAGTATCTGGAAACATCGTGACTTGTGACAGGAGCGAATCTCAGGGAGATGAGTATTGCCTTCCACATTTATGGGGACAGCGTGGAAAAGAACCCACCTTCATGGTGGACCTTCATGTTCATGGTGCTTTTAGTAGGGGGTAATATGGATTTTCCAAGTTTTAATGCCGGAAAGCCTTATTTTATTAAAGACATTGAGGCAACTATAATGCTTGTCTATTGCTATTTTTTTTCCCTGTCACAGCCAGAAAATCTTAAACACACACAACTCTTTGCATGCCTGGAAAGCAAAACCACAGAAACAGTAACGAATCATGAACTTTCTCAAAATATAGACATGCTTACTGAACAGCTCATTTTTTCTCTCTTGATGCAAATAAGCTATTTCCCCAATCGAAGGACATTTAGGAACAGCATATACAATCTGAAATATACACCAGACCTTTAAAAAAAACATTTCCTCTCATCAAAGAAGTGGAGGTATTTGTGTGGATGGAACTGCAAGAAACAGAAAAACTCGAAATAACATAGAGAATACGTTTTATCTGGAACAGAGATGGGATAATACTCTCCAAAATGGCCATACCGCCGCCCGCCAGGCGGGAACCGGCATTTGGCCGCCATGCGGCCAAAATACCGCTTCCCTCATTCCGACATTCCCGCTGGGCCGGCGGGCGCTAACCAAGTTAGCGCCGGCCGGCCCAGCGGGAATAAGGGCCGCAACACAGGAGCCGGCTCCGAATGGAGCCGGCGGTGTTGCGGCCGTGCGACGGGTGCAGTTGCACCCGTCGCGCTTTTCACTGTCTGCTAGGCAGACAGTGAAAAGCTTCATGGGGCCCTGTTAGGGGGCCCCTGCACTGCCCATGCCAGTGGCATGGGCAGTGCAGGGGCCCCCAGGGGCCCCAGGACACCCCTTACCGCCAGCCTCTTCCTGGCGGTGTAAACCGCCAGAAACAGGCTGGCGGTAAGGGGGTCAGAATCCCCAGGGCAGCGCTGCTTGCAGCGCTGCCCTGGCGGATTCGCCCAGCCGAGGCAAAAACGGCGGGAAACCGCCGGCCCCGGTTTTCTGACCGTGGCTTTACCGCCGCAGTCAGAATGGGCTTGGAAGCACCGCCAGCCTGTTGGCGGTGCTTCCGTCATTCGTGGCCCTGGCGGTCTTGGACCGCCAGGGTCAGAATGACCCCCTATGTCTTTAAGGACATTTAAACTTTCTATTGCTAAACTTGGAAGACCCACATTTTATGTCTAGACCAGATGCTCAAATTACGCTTATGTAAAGGATGTTGATTACATATGAAGAGCCATGAGACACGTTTGTAGCAAAAAATCTTGAAAGCAGTTACTGTTGACCAGTCAACAGCTTTAAGAATGCATCCAAGTCTGGAGCCAGACCATTAGACTTTCCAAGCTATTGGGCTTTCTAGGTAAATGGTCCCCAAAACAGCAAACATCAGTACCATCCAGCCAGAGAACATTTTTAAGCCATCTGACCTTGGCAGCAAGAGAAACTGCCTAAACGTGTTTTGTAATGGATTCCTGTTTTGATTGTAATCCCACAGAGTTCCCTTTAGTCAACACATATTCTTAGCTCACCCTCTGCCCTTCTGAGTACCAAAAATAAAGAAGAGAAAACTCTCAGACCAAGAAGGGAAGATAATTGTGCAACCGATAACCAACCTTTTCATTATCCCCGCTCAAGACTTTGAAGGCTGACTGTGAACTTGTTCTTTAGTTATCGAACAATAATTCATACAGTAATCAGAATTAATTGTTCTTGTGGCTCAGTCAATATGAAGATTAAGCAAGGTTAGCCGAGGCATACCCAAAATCACCTTAAGCGGGGGGGGAGGCATGGGTGAGGTCCAAAGAATTTTTTTCATAAGGGCGTCTAAGACATATCGACATATCAAAGAAAATATGGCCCTTATTTATACTTTTTGGTTCAAAAAAGTTTAGCACCGGCTTGCACCAGCCGGGCACCATATTTATGGAATGGTGCAAGCCAGTGCAAAGAGTAGGCTAGAGTAAAAAAAACAATGACTGTAGTCGGGTGGGGCTGGCAGTACAAAAGAAGGGGGTTTAGCACCAAAAAATGACTTTAGCAGGATAGAGTAAAAACAAAATGACTAACCAGATTAGCATCATTTTATGGTGCTAAACCTACCATGCCACATGACTCCTGCCTTAGAAATGGCAGGAGTCATGCCCACTACCCCAATGGCCAGCACAGGGGACAAGGGTCCCCTGGGCATGGGCATTGCACCCTGTGCCATGTATGGGGGCCCATTACAGGGCCCCCTATGGCACCTTAAAAAAATCAAATGAAATAATTACCTGTACGTATCTGTACTTACCTGGGATGGGGTCCCTCATCCTCCGCAGTTCCTCTGGTGTGGGTGGGAGTGCCCCTGGGGCCTGGGGAGGACACCTGTGGGCTTATTCCATGGTGTTCCACCATGGAAATAGGCCCACAGGTCCCCTAACACCTGCCCTGACCCAGGAGGTAAAAAATGGGGCAAAGCAAGCTTTGCACCATTTCTTGACCCCTCCTCCCTCCCGTGCACCATTTTTCGTTGGGAGTATAAATATGGGATTAAGGCCATAAAGTCATTTTTTGCATGGGAACGCCTACCTTGCATCTCATTAAGGCAAGGTAGGTTTCCACTTCCAAAAAATGACTTTAACTCCATAAATTTGGTGCTAGATGGGTTTAGCACCAACGTATAAATATGGAGTTAGTTTTTCTCCGAATTAGAGTAAAACAAATGACACTAATTTGGTGCAAACAGAGTATAAATATGCCCCTAGGAGTCCTGAAACCATCTTATCCTGTCTATTGGGCAAAGTCTTTCTCAGGTGAACAACTAAATGAATAACTGAGGAGTGCACAGTATGCAGGACCCGTTTTGGAACTGGCTGATTATCTTCACTCTGGAAGGCAACTCTCTTTGAGGAATCCATTTTTTCCATTGATTGAAACTTTCCTACCTGTAACAATACTGGTATTTGATTTTAGAAGTTCCAGGTTTATTCTTACAACCTTTCACAGTCGAGATTTACCACAATACGTGCACACTCCTTGTAGGTCTTCTATCCTTTTGCTTCCTTTGACAAAGGCCCCTTGAATGGGTTCACACACGTTTAAGCATGCATCTTCTTAGTCGATCGAGCTGTAAACATCTTGGTCATCTTATTTTTCTCTGAGCATCACTTAGTTGAACAGTGATCTAACTGTACCACTAAATCAAGGAACTCCGCACTGGAGGGGTGCAAAATTCAATAATTTGATGTAAATATGCAAAAGTTCAGCAAAGTTAAGCATAATACAAAGCTGACATTTGCAACTCTAGTTTTGTTCAAAATGTTTCCTCATGTCCACTTTGGACGTGAGAATGCTTTCCGTGCTACAAAATGTGCAAAAAACACAAAAGCACTGAGCACAACAGCCCGTGCTCTGTAATTTGCTTTGTTCCCATACGGTCGCTGTAAATGTTTAAAGCAACAGCGCATTCACCTTACATTTTAACTGCAAACAGCTCAACATATTTGGATTTGACTTAATTTTATAATTTTGTGGATTATGCATAACAACAGTAACATACAATTATCGATATTACGCTAAATGCGCCAGTATAGCACAATTTTCGCCTGCCCATCTCTGCACATTTCTCAAGGGGATTTACAACTTGTGCTAATACATCTTTTAATTAATTTCCTAGACCCTAATAAAAGAGAGTAGGCCTATTTTCTTCTGCCAAACAAGTCGTAACTACCAGACAGTTAAAGGTGTTGCTATAACTTTTTATATCTTATTGACCCTGTTTCAAACTCAGTAATTCTTCTCTAAAGAGAGCATTTGATTTCTATAACATGACCTTCCCACTTGCCCACAGAAAGCCGGAAAAATTATACAGCAGTGGATCAGTGTAGTTCACAAAATGAATACTCCTCCTGGCAGCCTACCCACTCAAATAAAACAGAATAAGGCCTACTTTTGTTTGTCAGAAAATGTCAGGGATTTACATACGAATTGCAATTGACACTGACTGAGTAACGTTGCAAACTTTTTGGGCTCACCAAAAAACCTACCTGAACTGCTCACAATATTACAGGTTGAACTTGTCACTGGAAGTGGAAATCTATTTTTATCAGATTGCACAATTCCCTCATGTCTTAGATGCCATCGATGGGACACATGTAGCTATCTGTCCACCATCGGCCACCGAGTATGTTTATTGGAACCGTAAAAACCATCATTCCATGAATATACAGGTGATTAGCAATGCCTCTAACATCATCACTGATCTTGTGGCCAGATACCCAGGTAGCACACATGACTCCTACATCTTTCGCCACAGCGGGATTCATGCAAGACTGCTAGCTGGGGAGTTTGGCGAAGGATACCTACTGGGTAAAGTAATAGATGACTATGTTGCATTGAAGTAATAGTGACGTCAGATTCCAACAGTACTCATTTTACCCTCTGTTCATTCCAGGAGACAGTGCCTACGCAGTGCGCATCTACATTCTGACGCCCTACCGGAACCCTGCAACTCCTGCAGAGAGGAGGTAGAATGCTGCACACAGGGCAACCTGCAGTATGGTGGAGTGGACTTTCGGTCTCCTGAAGAACTGCTTCAGGTGTATCCATAAGAGTGGAGGGGCACTACAGTACAGCCCAGAGACGACATGTAAAATAGTGGCCACATGTGCAATGTTGCACAACATAGCAACGAGAAGGGGCATACTTGTTGAACCAAAAGAGCCGGACTCAGAAGAAGATGGTGATCCCTTACCTCCCCATCACCCAGTAGACAGGACCAGTGCAGCAGAGGGCAGGCAAAGACGTGCTGACATCACGCGCAACCATTTCTAATATAAGTATTGACAACACCACTGCAATTTTATGTCTTTCTGTAGTTAGTAACTTTATTACCTTGACTTCAGGTAATGTATGTGTCAATAGAACATAGCCGTGAAGCATAGGCTACCATGTGCAAATAAGTGTCACACTATTAGCATCATAGTATAACTGTACAGCTACATGGTACGGTAGTCCCTTGTAGGCCTTAACATTACTTCCTACGTCCAAGCACTCCACTTGAGTGCTCAGTGGCCTCACTGGCACCTCTTGTAGCAGGTTCACTGGCAGTACTGTGTCTGGTACTGCGACGCCTAGGATCCATCACAGGGGCTGTAAGACTGTTGAGGCTAGAGAACTCCTCACCATCTCCATCACCCAGTTCACTGTTTGTAGCACTGCATGCTGTCTGCATTGCATCCAGGACATTGGTTATTTGCACCAACCCCTGTGCAACGTCCCGACTGCAGTGTGCCATCTCCACCTGTATGCCCACAGCACGTCTGGAAATCATGGCAGTTGAGCTAGCAAGCCGATTGACCGATCTGCAGAACCCATCAAACCTTCTCATAAATTGGTGATGGTGCCTACGGTGGCTGACAAGCTCCTGCTGAATCTCAGTGCAGAGGTCCCTAATGGCATTTGTCAAGTCCTTTGAGTTTTCGGTTGCTGTTTGCTGTCCCTCCTGGAGTGACTCCAAATGCTTGTTCATTGTACCCATGTTCTGATTGAATGACACCAACTGCCTGTGCATTGACCTCATGTGTTTGCATTGCAGGCGCTGCACTTTCAGCATGGAAGCTTCAAGTCCGCCAAAGAATGATGGGCCCTCTCTTTCCTCTGTGCACTGTCTGCCTGCATCGTGACACCTCCTGAGGGGAGTTGACTGACACTGGGGCAGGGACTGCTGTGTTCCTGTGGATCTATCCTCTGGGGGTGGTGTGGGGAGTTCATCTGGCATCTCATCTGAGTCCAGGTTGTACTCTGGGAGAGGTAACACCCTTGACCATCGTCTGGTTGGTGCAATACTGAGAGACTCACTTGTGTTGGAGTCTGACTGTGGCTGTGTTTCAAAATCCCCCACATTTCCGCTTTCTGCTGCATCAGGGCCCGGGACATCTGCAACGACAATGTTCAGCATGTCATTTCTTTATGTCTCACAATAAGTAGCACAATAGTACATTTTCTAATCTGACATAGTATCACTGTGACTTGCGTGTGTTGTTTCTCTATGTGGCTTAACACCATGTGGTTTATTGACCTTAGGTTTGTGGTCTATCACTCCAATAAGGCATTGTTGTGTTGTATGTGAGATGTGGCATGGACTACTTATACCGCTGCATCGAGCTAATAGCTATTTCCAGGGGGCATTTGTACATGGACATATTGGGATACGCATCATTGCTGGCCTTACCTTTGCTGGTGCTGGGTGCCCCTGAGGTGCCAATGTCAGTGACACCACTGATGGCTTCCGGAAGCAGTGTGGACTCCACCATGTCTTCCATTGGTGTGGATGGTGTCTGGATGGGTGTTCCTCCTCTGGTGCTCCTTGCCTCCTTTAGCCTGGTGGCTACCCTTTCTTTGGCACGAGAACGCAGGTCATACCATCTCTTGCGAATTTCCTCCACAGAGCGCTGCACAACACCCACTGCACAGATTTTTGTCTGGATTTCCAACCAGAGTTTTCTTTCCTCACTTTCAGGGACCTGTAGTGAGTTCTTCCCAAAGAGTTTGTCATGGTTCCTGACAACCTCCTCAGTGAGCACCTCCAATTTCTGCTCACTGAATTTGAGCTTGCGCTTCCTGTCTCCCTTGTCCTTCACCTTCCTATCTGTGGCCATGTTGCAATATGGTCCTGGCTGGTGCTGGGCTGTGTCTCCCTGCCTCCTCCTGTGGGTGTTGCTCCTGGAAACAGCATGGGCTGACTCACTTCCTGGTTGTGATGTCATTAGGCTGTTCCAGGTTGCCATTTACGCAAATTGTGAGTTTCAGATACTGAATCGCAAATGATTTGCGATTCGGTATTTGCTAATCGCAATTTGTGTTTGCGAATTTAAAGAAATTGCAAATACCGACTCGCAATTTTGACACATCCCATTTTGCATTTCTAAAATGGAGATTTCTTAAAATTCACTATTTAAGAAATTCAAACCTGGAGCTTGATACATCTGGCCCTAAATTCTGTAACTCTAAAGTTTATTCACAATAAACAACTCTTGATAAAAGGACAATAAATTCCAGTCTCCTGGCAACAGGATTCTGGATGCAACAACTACGAATCATGATTGCCTAGCAAGTAATGCCATGAACCACAAGGAACTCATACAGAATGCATGTAAGATGGCTACCACCACTGTAAGTCTAGAGAGCCCCATTGCACTCAGGGAAATTTGTCTTGATTCCACTTGCATGCTTTGCGTAGTGTCGCGTTCGTGGCTGTAAATTTACACTCCAAACGTTGCCCATACTATCATTGTACCATTAACCTCGAGCATCATCGAAGTTTGGGGCACAAAAGGAAATGCCTCACTTGCAGCCTGTGAGTATGTCAAGTATGGAAACCGCGTGCGGGGAGACAGCTGAAAATAAGCAGCCAATACCGTGGCACTTACATGGGCTTCTAAAGTCACACTTTGATCAAACAAGACTCAAATGAGTTGAACTTGTATGGCAGGCCTTGCCCAAGTAGCACAGGCAGTGACCTTTCAGGAGGAGCGCAAGCGGACACATTGTGAAGGAAATATATGTAGAACTGCTCAGACACATCACACAGGACTTGTATGGTTTAATTAACTAAGGAATAGGAAACTTTGGGGTGAGGCAGAGAAAGGCTGGCGTATGCAGTGCTTGATATTTTAGGGATGTACAGCTCTTTGCGAAGACTTAGGCAGGTGATCGTGGAAAGGAGTGGGTTTGGTGGTATTACCTGGATGGGGTTTCTTATTTAAAAAAAAAAGATGTTTCTCTACTAGTGACAGCCTTACAGCCCCGACTGGTCTAGTCTGTACTGAAATAAAGTAGAGGGTTTGGCTGCCTTTACACAGATCATAGGTCACATCAGTGCTGACAGCAGAATATAGAAGAGACAGGGGCAGACACCCCTGGCTGCCAGTCTTGTGCAGACAAGGAAAGTCCCCAGGGCGGCAGCTCATGCTGGCAGCAGATTTGACAGGCACACGGCCGATGGGGAGAAGCGAAAGGAAGCTGTCTCTGCCGTAGGCGGGGGGATAAGGGATTTCAACCCAGGCACTATCCCTCCTCACTCGTAGAAAAGGGCTGATGTTACCACAGAGCAGAGGGCAGGATCCGCCCTGGAGCCTCTAGGAGGAAGCAGGCAATGGCAGGAAGAAACAGTGGTATCTGGAGGAAAGAAGCATTGGCAAAGCCAATTGGTCTGGTTTGCATTGTAAGTTCTGTTTAAACACATTAAACCACTGCTACAGTGAAACAAACAAACAGGTAAGGTCAATGGCAAAAGCTCAGGCTTTTAACTAAAAGTACCTCTTCAGTTGCTGGTAATTTTATGCATTCAAATCATTATAATTACAGTCTGTCACTTACACTTGCTTAGTTACACTATCCTATGCATCCCCAACTAATGAGCCTACTTAGCCACCGACAATAAAGCACCCACACAGACTCAAGAAACATAAGCACGATAATTTAGAAGAACAAAAGTGGAGACAAAGAGAAATGAGCAGAAAGCGAGCTGTGCTGTAGCACTGTCTGGAGATGTGCAGTACACTACAAAAGTGAAATAAAAGCCAAAAAAGAGAAGGAAATAAATTAAAGGGAACCTTTCAAAGGAGAACATGGAAAACTAAAGGACAGGCCCACCAGCCCCAGCAGTGAAAGACGTTACACGTCACCATTGCTCAGGATAATCATTCACATTTGACATTTATTTACTGTGTGCCTTAATGTTATTAATATAGATGGATAGGGGAGTGTGGCTAGTGGCTGATGAGGTGAGACCCGTCCTTGCCAGCTCCCGCCCAATGATCCCCCATCCACAGCCATCCTGTGTAATTAGTGGTCCCACTGGTGCCCCCATGCCCCTGGCATTTCGCACTTACTTAGCCGCCACCCAGCCGAGGCTATTAAGACGCTGAATGACGAGTTTAGGGGCAGTTTGATGACCGGGTGACGCGCACTGGAGAAGACCCAAGATGGCGACGCCTGGGACAAAGGGCCACGTCTCATCCTGGAGATGTGCCTGCTCTGCTTAAGACCCTGGTGAGAGGTAAGGCACCCTGTCGGCATAGACCCTGAACCCAGAGCTACCCAGTAGACTTGGATGAGTACTTCAAAGCGGTCCTGGAGACTGGGAGCAGAGCGCTGCTGCAGGCCCAAGATAAGATGGCAGCCCCCAGGAAGATCAGCCGCCTGGAAGCCAGAGGGCGCATCTTCTTTAGCACTAGTGTATACGAAATGAGAGATGAGTCGGTACCCATGAGGAAAGCAGGCCTGGGACACGGACAATTGCGGTAAGGCCAGCGATCCAGCAAGGTGGTGAAACGCGAAGCTAGGAGAGGCTTGCGCACCTCTTCATGCGTGTGACTCCTGGGCCTGTCACAAGGAAGAATCACTAGCAGTGCAGACTAGCGCGGGCTGAAAGCCCGGTGGGAGGTGGATCTAGATATAGCCGTAGGAGACCGGAAATTGGAAGGTATCTTATGCAACAGAGCAAAAGCGACAAGAAGGGCCAGATTTAAGTTTATTACCCGTTATGTCCTGCACTGGGTGTATCTTACACCTGTGAAAGTCAATACATACTACCCACTAGCAGAAGCCAAATGCCCACGATGTGGAGAGGCAGGAGCAGAGTTTTACCACATGTTTTAGGGATGCCTAGAGTTAGTTGCCTACTTGGGGGGCATTATGGGGACACTGGCTACTAGCATAGAATGGAAGGTCCCTTGCATGGTGAAGCACTGTCCCATGGGCTAGTTTCCACACACAGTTAATAATAAAGCCTCCAGTCAGTTCCAAGACCTGGCCGCTGACCTCACCAAAAGGGAAATAGATCGAAATTGGAAGAACCCAAGGGGGCCTAGTTTGAACACATGGAGAAGGGAACTTAGCAAATGGGTGAGTTATGAAGCAGAAGTGCGGCTCCAGGATGCAAAGAGGGGTAAGGGTTTTGTTGAGGTGGCACGAGCATGGGAGGCTGTAGCAGACTCCTTGAGAGATCTGGAAGATCATCCACCGGATGACAACTAAGGTACTCCCCTCAGTAACCCTGCTATTCTCCTTATGGGTGTTTACCTCTAGAACCTCAGCACTTGCTTTAGGGTGAGACTCCTCTTACCTTTCAGTAGTCTACAATTAGGGTCACTGATGGCAGAGTAGACCTACCATAGGACACACCATGGGGGAAGGGAAAGGGAGTTTATTGGGATTGTTAGTTGTATGTTTGAAAGTGTCTGACAGGCAGTACCTATGGTTAACAAATCTTGCTAGAGAACTGCCTGATTCACCATCACTGCTGAGCTTAAGTAAATGAGGGACCTGCAGAAAGGAAACTCATGGTATGCCTATTACTGCTAATAATATAAACTGCATGCACAATCCAGTTTGAATTGTTTATTGTGGTCGGATGCCTTAAAAATGCAATACATTTTATTTATTAAAACAAATAATGTAGATGGATGTTAAACGCACTAATGTAATGTAATCACTGAAAACCAAAGCTTTTTAAATGTGCATACTAATGTTCATATAAAGTGCTTACATGTCTATTATTCACATTTGATATTTACACCTAAGCTGTTTTTATTAAAGTAAAATGTATTCTTCTGCTTCATGTTTATGTTTGTTAACTTGCACGTGTATAACCATGTAGTCGAAATACACATTAAATGCCTAGATAAAGTCCGATTAACTTAACTGATCAAAGGCCTTAATTCTGAAACGTGTTTTATGTGGATAGTGTGTTTTTCTTTCTTTGCTGGTGCATTTCAAAGCTTTGTTAGCTAGTGAAAGGGAGTATTGTCTTATGTATTAGTTACTGATGGCAAGGTCTAAGAGAAGAATTCTTGTCAAGCAGACATGAAGATCTAATGAGCAGCTGAACTTTCCTGTTCATCGTGTATCAGAAGCGTGGGATGTTCAAGGCTACAGTGACTGACGAGTTCTGTAGGATGAGAAATTCAGGTGGTATTGGGAATGTAGATGAAGGCGATCCAAAGTTGATTGATCTTTGGAGGGAAGGAAGGGATAACATCCAAGTTGAAGGTTCTGTTTGTTTTAATTAGTGCTTATTCTGTTAGAAGATAAGGCAGACTTCCCTTAGACTTTGAGGGGTACAGATCTCTCTGCTTCCTTTTATTTTTGCAAGTGGGAAGCTTCATGCTAAACACTTATCCCTTATTCTGCTGACACCTCACATTTAAAAATAAATTCTCTTTAGGCCTCTTCTTGAACCCATCTCCACATTCTTGCATGCACATCATCCTCATATTTTAAGTTAGACCCTATATTATAGAACTTTACAATTCATTTATGTTTAGATGAGAGGATTGTGATTCCCTTGTGGAACATTCATTTTGAATTTTCAGTCTCTGTATTGCAGTGGTTACGCTTACTCTATCATATATACCATTGAGACAAAATTCATTACAATATCTCAGATTTCCGTTCATTGTGTATCTTTGTAACATCCTTTTGACATGCATACTGAATGAACTATTTGTTAATTGACAATTCAATTTTAACTTTAGTTATCTATTCTTGGTCCTTATTGTGTGGCCAAATGAGCTTCATAGGAATACAAATTGTTTGACACTGTTGATTCCCTTGAGGTCTCCGTCAATATATAAAGGTCCATCCAGTGAAAATGTTTAAATCACACTCTTGCATGCTCTCATATGTGTGTGTGTGTGTGTGTGTGTGTGTGTGTGTGCGTGTGTGTGCACACATGTGTATATACACAACAAACATACACACATAACAGATAGATAGATAGATAGATAGATAGATAGATAGATAGATAGATAGATAGATAGATAGATAGATAGATAGATAGATAGATCTCTTTGAACAGTTCCAGCAAGGGTTATCACAGAGCAGTCCTTCAACCCCTGGGCTTGGTAATGGGGGTGTAGTCAAAATCATAGCCTACTAATATAATCTGTGACATTCCTGTATAAAGCCTTTCACACAATAAACTTTGTACATATTACAATTGGCAAAACAAAACACAACCCCTCCTAAGAAGAGTTAACAAGGATTATCAAAGTGTAAATCTTCCACCCCCAGGGTTTATCAGAGGAGAGGGCCAACCCGTCTCTACTGCAGTAATCTTTGTGAAAATGCTACAGTGCCACAATAATGGTTAAAGTGCTCTACAAATGCCAATCACATAACAATCTCCATCAGCACCCTCCAGCTCTCTAACTCCCAAATTCTCTACATCCTGCAGCTTCAGTGTTCACAGCTCCCAACACTGATTGCTTGTAGCTTCTTCAGGGCTTTGGGTGCCAGAACCGACACTGTAGCACATTCATCTGGGTACCTTTTGGGGACGGAACTAAAAAGGTAATTGTTCCATTGTGAAGGTGGTGCTCTGGTGTTTTGGTATTTGTAGTTTGAGAATTCATTCAGTGCTTAGGTTAGAAACGGCATGCATGTGTTAGAGTTAGTAAAATGAGTGTGATCAAGGAAACACTGCAGTGGTGTTTCTTCTTGGTGTGACAATGGGCTCTTCAGTTTTTTCCTTGGTTAAGGTGGTCAGTTGTCCATTGCTGGGCCAAAGCAGAATGTTTGCTGCATCCCTCTTAATGCAGGTCAGCATCTTATGATTTGTTGTCATGCCTGGAATTGTGTTGTATGTTTATGCAAGTATTTATCTGCATGTTTCCAGGGTATATGTCAGTGTGGTGCATTGCATTGTGATTTAACTCGCTGTGCTTTGGTCCTGTGTTGTGTGCCTGTTCAGTAACGAACTGACCATTAGGACAAGAAAAAGACTGCACTCTAGGTATGGGAGCCACTCTCCAGCTGGGTTAGGGCCACGTAATTGCAGGTTTTTCCATTGCTCTTTATTAACTTCAGTAAATATGTTTCTGACGCTGCATTCAGCAGGACATATTTCTATATTGCAGCTCCTCCTCCTCATTTACCCTTCTCTGGCACCTCTGCCCATCTTATGTCCAGTGTTCAAGGCTAGTGGAGGGACATCTAGCACACATTGCATGAGGGACCCTCTTGTGGCTGCTTTGGATATAATGCACTTGTAATACGGTAGACGGGATATCCGTCACATTTGTTACGAAGTATACAATCAGACAAAGTCTAAATCAGGCCCATAGTTTCAAAATCAAACACCCCCTTTGGTACTATCCAGGATGCTGCAAGGCCACAGAACAACAATGGCCTTTTGGATAGCTAGTGCTACTTCCTTATATGTAAACACCAACCAGAAAAGATTGCAAATATCACCACATAAAGATTGTTCCATGGGATGCCATTGGGACATACCTTTGTATTTGTGGGCACAATCACAGGGGTTGTGTATACCCCATTTCTTAACATTCAATAATGCAATTTTTTATGAGAGCGACAGAGCCAACTATGAAGTCATATGTTGTTAACTGAATGGTCGAAGGGCTTTTGGTTTTCACTGTTGCTCACCATTTTAATTGTTATATAAATCTGAGGTTGCATTGAAGATACATTTTGTTTGATAAATGATAGTTCTGGCTAACCATTTACCTTTATTATTTGTGTGACAATGTGTTATGATGTACCTGGCACCAACCTTAAGACCATTCCTCAAGATCTCGGTCTTAAATTCTCCTTCTGTCAAGCCAGTAAAGCTACAAGGTCCTGTCAAATCACATCATTGCTACTATCCAGAATCCTGCTCCTCAGGGGAACGTATAACATTATCTTTGAGGACCCCAAGTGCCACCTACAACTAGCAGGGTCTGGAGGAAGGTCTGAAACCTGGCTCTGATATTGATGAATGGATAGGAAATGGCAAGGCTGGAGGCCTTCCCACCGCTCTGATACAAATGTTTGGGAAGAAAGTCAAAGATATAGGAAGTTGAGGAGATATCCTTATACTAATGAGTGTAGAAGGCATGCACTGCCATCGACACTTTGGGGACAGTACCCTGCCACGAGCACTGCTTGTGGGGTTTTGCTGCCAGCACCAGGCATTCAGGGGTGCTCGGCAATTGATAGATATGAATGGGGCAACCAGGAGTTCGGCACCAGTGAGACCAAAGAATGTTGACCTCAAATAAATGGTCATCAAGGTTTAAAAAGCCAAGGCCGCCGGAGCAGCAGAAATCAACGCAAATCGATCCAAAGGCATCCAGCGCCACCATTGGCTGTCAGGAAACACACCTTGGCTGTCAGACACGGGAAGACCGGGTCACATCATGGAGGGAGGGGTGGCATTCCCACTTTCCTGACTTTTTCATCCTTCTGAATTTACACACATTCTTGTACCTCTATCTTCCAAGACAGAGTAAATGTCTACTTCTACTCCGAGACCCGAGACCTCAGCTGTTTCTGCAGTCACTCGTTAGCTGTCTCTTTGCCTTTGTCACTGTAAAGCGCTCTACGGCCTCTTGGCTAGGTTCAGCGCCTCAGATATACAAACTTGCTTGCCCACGGTCGATATGGCTGCCCTGTTTATGTGCTGTACTCAGAACGCTGATTGGCGCAGGGTCTGGTGGAATGGCCAGAAATTATGGCGACCCCTATTTGTCCTTGGCCCCAAACCTGTCCCTTATTGCCCTAAATGGACCTCGGGGTTAGCGCGGCAGTCCCTTCTGGTCTGACGGAGTATTGGTGGGGTAGCAAAGCTGAGCTGAACCTTGCAATTCACCAGTAATTGAAATTCATTAAAAACTATGGAAACTGTGATCTTGACTGAAATGGGGGTGAGGTCAGAGGGTGTAGAGGCAGGGTCAAAGAGGTTGCTAAAGAAAATAAAAACATTCAGAAACTATTTTGTTGACTCTTCATTTTTAGATAACTGCATAAACAATTTAACTCACCCCTCTTAAACGATTAGTAAATGCACGTTAAACTAATCAGTTTATGAAATCTCAGTGGGTTAATGCGAACAGCGCACTTGTCTATGGGTGTAACAGGAGGGCTACAAAACTGAATTCAGTTGGCACAGTGAGGAATAGTGACTTAAAAGGATAGTGCTACAAAGTCCCAGCCTGCAACATAAAACCCTGCGAATATTTAAGTCATTATTTTAAAGTTGTATTACATACAGTGTAAACTTGTCTTCCACACAATGTACAAAACATTTGGTATTTAAGATTAAACAAGTACTTTTAAAATATATATTTTCAGTAACATGCAATAAGGCTGTGTGTTCTGCAAACCTTATTTTTCGAAGGAAGCCCTCTAGACTCAGCTAGTAGCACTTTTACATTACCTCCCAAAATGAATAAATCTTTGTCACCTAGTCAAGCTTCAAATGATTGCATGACGTAAAACCTGTAGTGGCTTTCAAGCAGTCTCCGGTTGTGCTGATTAACCCGTTGCACATGTTTACATTTCTTTGATGTGCTAGGTACACTGGTGAGAAACACTGCTTCTTAGTCGGATAGCTGTCTCTCCTCTCACTTCATATACATGTGACCTGCTCCTTCCCCTTCCAGCCACAGACATTTCAAGCTGGGATTACCTGCTGAGAATTGTTGTTTTTAAACGCAATGTTTGGGAACTGCTTCTGTAAAATGAAACAAGCTTGGGTATGTGGGTCGCAATAGATCCTCCCACTCCCGCCTCTGACAATCGCACTGAAGTCAATGCAGCATCTCGAAGTTCCCATTCAGGGGAGGCTTTTACCGGCCCTGCCCCTGTCCCTGAAAGCGGCGGACACCCGCCAGCACGGGAAAAAGAGTGGGGTTTCATTAATTACATGTTTTTTTCCTTCAGCGGTAAAAAGAAAATCAGAACCATGAAGGGTGGAAATTTCACTCCCATTTGGGTCAAGTGATCGTGGCACTACGGTACTGGGGATTAACTTTAGTCCCCCATCGGACTCCTGGTTCGGTGCCCCCTGTGAACCTCCCTCGCCCCTTATGACGTCTTTCTGCTGGGTTCAGTGACAGTGGCATAACGCAAAGTGATAGGGCCCCACTGCAGAGTGGGATGAGGGGCCCCTGAGTTTCTTAAATCTCCTAGAAATTCATTGACCTTCGGTTGGATAGAGGCGCCTGAAGGGTTGAGCCCCCCACACAACTGCACCTCAGCGGCCGCAGGGGCCTGTGTTACACCCCTGTTCAGTAATAAACTGAGCCGGCCCTTTCCTCACTTGGGTGTTGGGTCTCTCAGTTGGTTGTGTGTGACTCCTACAAGGTAAAGCAGGAGCCGCAGAAGCTTCCACGAGGTGGAATTGTGGTGTGCCACCCTCAGCCTGATGCAGCACATAGAAGCAGCCTCTCTGACCCTGATCACTACTGCTGCGTTGTCCGCTAAGCCACATATGGAGAGAAGTTGCGCGTGCATTCACAAGTCATCGGAGGGGTCCACAGAGTGAGTTTAGGATGGCGAACTAGTGTGTACTTGCAAGCACCATAGTTTTGCATTCTGAACCCCTTTGATAAATACAGTGGGGACTTATTTGTGCACTGTATAAGCCCTTTGAATAACACATTAGAAAGGAGAGTTTGCATTGTGCAATCTTAAAATACCTTTTTGCCCAGCTCTTTAGTTCATGTGGGGTTCGGAAGCTCTTGTCCTTGTTTTGTACATTTGTATTTTTATGTGTTGTAAATACCTGTGTGTGAATTAAAATTATTTTTCTTGGCATTCTTTTTTCTTGTTAATGCTGATATAGAGTAATTAATATGTCTAATGATGTTTATATTTCTAGCCCACATTACCTGCCTAAGTCCTGGACTGCTCTGCCTTGCGTTTCTCAGAGACACGAATAAAATCAGAATCAGGAGACTGGGGTCATTTTTGTGAGATGCTGAAGAGGACATTTCCCATTACTCTTAGAGTAACTCTTTCTATGTCACAGCGTGTCCTTCAGCCGACAGCCCGCTGGCTAAGGTCAGGACCACAGTCCACAGGAGTCTGTGAGGCTTAGAGGCTTCAGTGGAGGGTTGGAGCTGGGACCCGCTACCAGTGTTGCCCACAAGCTAAGGGGATACAAAATAGGACACAGCAGTAGCTACAGCGCAGACAGAGCTGGAAACCAGGGCCAGGAGTTTCAATCACTACATCTCGGCATCTGTACAAAAGTTATTTGTGATTTCAGATGACCAGTTATTGCTCCAACAGCTCTGATCAAGGATATAGGCCCAAGGAGGTTCTCCTGGTTTCTGGAAGTGTCGGTGGGTTCAGAGACGAAGCAACTCATCCAAACCACAGTTTGTGACAAGTCTGTCCCTGGGCCCCACGTCATACAAATAGGCATTGTTGGTACATCTTTTGCACAGTTACTGAGTGACCATGTCTGCTGACGGGGGCAGACCTCACAGCCGCAGCCACAGATCCTAAGCCAGATGAGTTGATGATCTTCTTTTTCCAGGCAGGATCTCCAATGCAGGGTAAAGTTCACTAACTCCTTCCACAGCACCAGGACTCTTCCCCTCCCAAGGCCGTACAGCAACACTTCCAGCAAAATTTATGGTCCAGTCTCAGAGGCTGATTTAATTATTGGAGGTCAGATTAACTACCATTACCATGGTGGAGTACTTTACTCCTGCCATGGCGAGGGTATTCCACTCACTGCCCTGCCCTGCATCATGACGGGTCCTTGAAATGCATTGTAAGTTTGATGAAAGGCTCCGCCAACATCACAGAGCCATACATCAAACTTACAACTTTTTTATTTTGCAAAAGAAAATCCCAAAGCCAGATTTTGCTTTTGAAAATAACAACGACCCCCTCACCACAAGAGCATTCCAGGATGACATGAGAGTTATTTAAAAGTTTTCACTGCCCCTTACTGCAACGTTTCTGATGGCAGTGACGAGCAGTGAAAACTGGTCGTGTGTCTGCCCAATTTTAGCCTGGAGGGCGGGCACGCGGCCAAACCTCCGGCAGCTCTTACTCCGTCAGGCCAGTGGAGGTGTATAGAGGCAGCTGAGACTGAGCAGTCTCAAAAAGTATAAATATGGCCCTAAATGAGCGGAAAGGGTATTCCGTCGCCTTTGCGACGGAGTTCTCATTCCGCAAACAAATAATGCAGGCCCTCAGTCCCCTTCAAGCTGCCATGGTACACAGCGCCTTCCTTGGTCGGTTAGAACGCCTGGAACGGAGTGGTTTGTGTGGCCGCTGTCATTCTTGAGAGCTGACCTTTCTTGCTTAATTACATTTGATCTGGGCCTGCAAGGTCAATGCATGAGCAGTTTATGCCCAGGATAACAGGAGTGCTTCCTGGGCTGGTTCCAGCTGGCGCAGATGTTTATTGGACCAAAACTGCAGGTCGTAGATCCTGTAATTGACAATGAGGCAGGAACTGGAGGAGGAGCTGGAAGTGCCTGGGCAGAGGCAGGGCAGCAAGAATCCAAGGGCAGAGCTCCCTCCCTTTTCAGACACTGTATCTCTCCATAGCATACTCATGGGAAGAGAAGGAATGAAGAAAGGGTGTGCTGCTACATCACCGATGACCTGGAGAGCCTTGCATAAAGTACGCCATTTCCGGTCACCCCAAAATAGATTCCCTTCTGTATTCGGCCAAACATGGGCAACTCACAAGTGGTGAGCATATCCTTTCACACACATCACAGCCATATATAAATATCCTTCTCCTTTCTTCACTTTCTTTCTTCCTTTTCAGCCTTTCTCTTCTGGGAAAATGTCTGATGATGAAAACAAGTCCCAGCCTCCAAAACCGAGTGCCAGTGCCCACCTTCAGGAACCAGCGGCACGAATGAAGCACTGCACTGAACTGCAGTTTTCTGATTCACTTTTGACGTCACTATTTTTTTTACATCACTGTGCTTAAATGGCAATATTTTGGAGTTAACCAAATAATAAAAATAATTTTATAAAAATCCATAGCGTGGCTTGAGTTTTTTTGATTCAGTATGTAATAAGCTGTTTCGCACATTGATATTCCCATTATTAAAGATGATTTTAGTTTGATTCAGTAAAATACTGCCCTGCTTTGAGACACTTTAGAAGGTGGACTTCCCCAGTACATTCACAATGGCTTAGTGTCTTGCTGATGTTCCTACTTCTCCAGGGACCACGGTCCTTGCAATGGTGTGGTATCCATAGGACACGTGGTACCACAGTGTCTCTGAGACCCTCATTAGGATGAGCGTTGTGGGACTCTTAATGGTGAAGCACCTGGATACCCGCACAGGTGATAAGCTGTGTTATACAAATCAATGTAACATAACATAGCAATCATGGGATGCCTGACAGAGCTTGTTAGAATGGCATTTCAGGAAGGCTTCAGATCGTGAGCTCCCTCAGGGACAAAAGACACTGCGTTGTCTCTGGTATGCTCACGACAGAAGGGTGTCTCTGGGCTGCTTGGTCACATGTTGTTTCTGGGAAGCTTACATCAGTGTGCAATCTCTGGGATACTTGATAACGCAGTCTCCAGGAAGCTTGTGACTTCCCAGTTGTATCACTGGGTTGTTCAAGATGGCACTATATCTCTGGGACAGTTGATGGTGCAGTTTATTAAGGAAGCTAGAGAAGGCCGAGTGTATCTGGAACAATTGCTTGATGGTTCACTTCTCTGGGAAGCTTACAATGGATCAGTGGTAGAATAGGGATACCCACAATGGCACACTAGTCCTGGAACACTTAATGGCACAATATCTCTGTGACACTCGTGACGGTGACCTACCTCTAGGATGCTTGGTGGTGTAGGGTCTCTGTGACATTTATGCTGGAACACATTTTCCAGAATGTTGAAGATGCAGAGTCTCTAACACATTCACAATGGCACTCTATCACTGGGGCGGTTGATAGAGTAGTGTCGCAAGGGAGACAGCAGTGTCTCTGGGGAGCACTCAGAAGTGTGCTATGTCAGAGATGCTTACAATGTTACACTGTCTCTGGGACGAGTGATGCTGTTGGATCTCTGATTGGTTTAGAATTGGGTTCTGTTTCTGTGATAATTTGTAGATAAGTGTCACCAGAAAGTGTTTGACGGCCCAGTGGAATTTCAAGGTTCAGTTTCAATGCTGTGGTGTGTATGGGACCCTTGATGGAATAGTGTCACTGGAAGGATTTGATGGCCTAGAAGTATCTATGAGGCTCTTGTAATGGCAAACTATGGGGCATATATACAAGCCCCTAGCTTGATCTTGCGCCACCCTAGTGTCATTTTTTTAAATGCCAAGGTGTTGTTAAGGAGGCCTTTCTTCAGCACCTTAATCACAAAGTGGTGCAATGCTTGTATTGCACCACTTTGTAGACCCTTACGCCACAGTATGTCTGTGCCACGCCTAATGTATGCAAAGGGGATGTTCTGATGCAGGGAGGTCCAAAACAAACGCACAGTGAAATTTCCGCCATTTCACTGTGCCATTTCTTCCATCATTTTTAACACCTGTTCAGAGCAGGCATTAAAATGATACACCCATTTTAATCAATGGGCCTCCCTGTGCTTTGCTGCACTAGTGTCAACATTTTGTATGCTAGTACACCGAAGCATCACAATAGTGTCAAAAAGTTTGCAATTGTCCTAACAACCGTCATGGTGCAACGTATATCAAATATGGCTCAACCATGGTGTTGTTAGGTGGGACAGAGGCGACGTAATAAAAGTGGCGCATCATCACCGATGCACCACTTTCTACTAAATATGCTTCTATATCTGGGATGCTTGACAAGAGCCAGTAGTTAAATATAGATGCTTGAGATGCATCTCTGCAACACTTGATGGCACACTGTCTAAAAGAAGCTTGCTGTTGCGATGGATATATGAGTTGCTGCACTCTTGAGAGCTTGCACTCCTGCCCTTTGTTTATCTGCTGGCAAATCATTGGAATGTCCCTGAAGGCTTTTTTAGTTATACTTCTGAAAACATGACAATCATTCACGTTCACTGAGGATTTGCCTATTTACATGGATCGGGATCCCAGAACTCAGCTTTGAGGGCATGGGGGGAACTGAGGTGCTCCCCATTTAGATAGAGAGTTCTGTCCTCTCATCAGGCTTTGTGTGAGCTGCACTGGCAGCCCTGGAAACATATATTTATATTGTAAGGTACAGGTCGTTTTGCCTGTCTCGTTAAAGGGGTAGATGCCTACTGGTCTCCCCTGTCTAAAAGGTTCTACTATTCACCCTTTACCAACTTCTTCATTCTATATGCGTGCAGCACTAATAGATGCTGTGTGTACAGTTTGTGTGTGGGGGTGCAGGATGTGTGAAGCCTATGTGTGTGCTCAGTTGGGTGCTATGTAGAGGGCTTTGTGTGACACGGAGTAGGCCCTAGAACGCTAGAACGCAATACAATATGAAGTACAGTTTCGAGTGGGAGGGATAAGATCCTCTCCACTGCAGTGCGTCTCCTGCCTCCAATGCCAGAGTATTCCAGCCTGACAAAGGACCTGACCTAGTAGTCAGACCAGAATTCACAACTGCCGCAAACTGGTCATATTGGTCAAGAATGAGGACAGTATGTAAATCTACTCTGGCATGCTTATGCACACAAGTCCATGGCTGTGCCCTGGTCAGTGTGCCAGGATTTCTCTTTAAATGAAGAGGAACCGCATCCCAGTGTGGTTAGAAAGATTGTGGTGCTCCGGGGCTACAATATGTGATTAATGGCCCTTTTGACAGACTGGGAACTCTTAGGCCCATATTTATACTTTTTTAGCACAGCGTTTGCGTCATTTTTTGACGCAAATGCTGCACTTTTTTGTCAAAAAACGGTGCAAATGTGGCGCTAAAAAAGCAAAAATATGGGCCTTCGGTCCAGATTTATACTTTTTTAGCACCACTTTTTGAGGCAAAAGCGGCGCAAACGTACAAAATACAATGGCACTTTGTAAATTTGCGCCAAAAAATGACGCAAATACGGCGCTAAAAAAGTATAAATATGGGGCTTAGTGCCTTTCTATGTGGTAATTTCGGGAGCTATGAAGCGCTATCAGATAAAATGAGTTTCACAACTCAGCCTGGTCAACAAAGCAAATACTTTCAATAATATGTGTAGCACATTAGGCACCCCAAGAAAGGGAGTATTTTAGTTTCAAACCATAAAGCTTTATTAAAACTTAATGGTTTACTGAAAGCTAAAAAATCAGATTAGAATCAATTAATAATCAAAATGTGTTTGCTTCAATTAATTTGCAGTTCTATTGAATCAAAATCCCATAAATCAGAGAACGAACCAGTATGGGATTGCCTCAAGAGGAAAGACAAGGAAAGCCAGTCGTCTCTCTAAGAGAGTGCTCTAAAATCACATATTCTGCTCTCACCTAAATGTCACTCTTGTTCTCAGTCTGCACTGCTCATTTCAACTATTTACAATATTGAAAACACAAGTCCAACATTTTACACACCTACACACAGTTCTCATAAGACTGTCCAATCAGGCTAAAGCAAGATGTTACTAACTCATGCTTAACAGGTTCTCAAGTTTCTCTCACTAACAAGCTTCTCTCTGTGTCCTTCAATCTTACTCTATATGTACCAAGATGAGGTACACACATCAAGCTGCACACTGCGTACTCTTCTTAAATGAACAGTTCTTTAAAACATTCCATGATTATCACAAACAAAGAAAACATTTCTTCACATGGAAAAGAAGGACAAAGAACATCCGGTTCAACAGTTAAAGCTTCAGCTGCACTTAGAAATGAAATGTTCATGCCATAACCAACGCCCACAACGTTAGCTATTTTAAAATTCTGGCCTATATTAACTACGGTCACTATAAACATGAATGACATAATTTATCTCTACAAACAACATATACATGTCTATTTGGTAATGTTGTATTAATGCAAAACATTTAATCGAAAACAAATTTGCAGAACCAAGCCTGGCTCCATATTACTGAGAGAGAGAACTAATATCTTCCTCAAAGTAAGAGTAGGCTGCCTGCTGAGGAGAAGGGGGTGCTGACGTGGGCCCGACAGAAAAGGGCCTTCCTGGAAAAGGATTCTTCAGACCAATAGGAAGCAGATTGAAGTCTGTGTTGCCTCAGAAGTAGAGGTCACCTAGGGCCAGCCAGGACCAGAAGTATCACAAACAATTTGTAACTTGTCAATAGGTAACTTTGGGGAACCCCCTTTTGTCTTGATACCCAGTGTGCTCCTAGATACCCCCACCTAGACCTTGAAGTGACTTTGGTCCTTCCATATTCTATTCCTTGAAGGGATATAGGTGGAGAAGGTAAACAAGGCTAATCTGAGTGAAACCTCTCAATCCACTTCAAAATCCATGTTGGGTTTCTGGAGTTATTCGCTCATAAAAGTTCCACTTGAGTGCAACTTTTGTTCCCATTTTCAGGGGAGGATAGACAGGTCTGGTTTGCAGTCGTTAGCTGGGTTAGGTTATAGCACTTTTTCATTTTCAGAGTCAATGCACTGACTCAGATGGTTGCATTATTGATACTGATATGCCTGCTGAGTTCATAGTATCCAGACCATAGCATCTTCCTGAGTAAACCTTGGACTTTTCTGTCATGCAATTCTGAGAGTCAAGTGCTAAAATAATTTAGAAGGTGCTGAGTTTGGGTCCAAAAGTATGGTGGCCACAATTGGAGTCTAGTAACTGCCGATGGCTCTGGGATCCTTCAAACCAGTTATAACACAGGAAGGCTCTACCATTTTCTGAACGCACCCTTTACTTCTGTGAGTCAGCCAACGCTTCCGATGTCTCACCTCTCCTCTTGTTTCCTCGCTTCTCACCAAGAGTAGGCTCCTAACTGCTCTGTGCTGGAGGAATCACTAATCCTTGGTCCACTGCATCTTTGGGTGTTTCAAGGAGAGAATAGGGTCAATTGTGTGACCATGCCACTGGCATCACCAAGGCATTGCTTCAGGCAAGCCTGCCTGCCCTGGTCATGGTAAGGTCACACAGTTGCCGGTCAGCCTTGGCCGATTTTGCTACACAATGATGGATTTAGTTGCTTTAATATTCAATGTCAGCTTCCTGGCTCCACGGAGAACATCCCAGAATTTTCAGTGGGACAACTAGCAAGGAGGGGTAGCCACCCCTGAAAATAGGAGGTCTCGGGGTGATTCTCTTAAACACACACTCTTAGCATTAGTGGAAGGTGTACTCATTCAGAGGGGAGGACTGTCTTGATGCCTTTATTTCTGTGCTATATGACTTAAAAAGACTTCAAACCCTGAACAGAGAATTGCCGTTGTGCTGGCCTTTAATATCTTTTGAGATAGGTTATTCCAACAAGAGGATGGGGATAAGCGGTGGAAGGGTGGCAATGATTTTTAGGGATAATCCTGGGATTAACTTTATCAGTGAATTTAGTCCTTCCCTTCCCAAGGCCTTGGTCTGCTAAAGGTGCCCCTACTCCTTCACATCATTACATTTACCCTATTCTATTTGTATCCTGGCTTAGACTCTGGTTTTGCAGATACGTTTCTAGAGCTGTGCAGATCGGTTTAGTTAAGTCACCCACATTTAGGAACACAGAGAAAATAGAAATAATCCAGATCTGAAATATTAATTGAGCTGTGGTTTAAAATACTGATCAGACTGCCAGCCCCTAGATAAGGGTATGTGCTGGACATCATTTTTGCAACCCCATCACCACCCCCTCTCTATATGTAAGCTACGTATCAACCAGTCACCTTATCTGACCATTTCTTCATCAAGGTCTCCCTTATGTTTCCTTCTTTATTCATAAAGGCGCATGGTACCCTAGAGGACGGATCCACTGGGAAATGGCACAGGGTGGACATAGACAAACCCTGCAATCTTTTCAAGAATTTGCATGTATCCTTTCCCACACAAGATGCCCCCGATGCACTTCTAGAGCCCGGTCTCAGACTATTAGATTTCTTGCAGACAGGGTTGGGCGAGCTTTTTCTACCCTCGATAAATGCAGTGCGCATATCTACAGATGATTTTCATCTGAGCTCAGAGTGGAAAGTCTTATGGTGAGCAGTGTGTAAGGTGGTTACTCCAAGGATGGGGAACTAAAGTACAGCAGTGCTTTAAAACTATGTAAATCCAGTTTCCACTTTATGAAGGTAAATTTGATAGCCTCCTGGTGGCAGTCTTCCTTCAACATCTCCAGAGATCTACTCAAGATTGTGAAGTAAGTAGGTTTGCCCTCCTCCATTATCTAAGCTAGAAGTATCTACCTCCCAGAAGCCCTGTGGTAATTATCAGACTTAGCAACCAAAATCATGAAGAATTATGAAGAAGATAAGGTTCAAGTGGATGGGCACCCTCACACTGTCTAGGGAAAGTGGTCACACTGCCCCAGTTACCTCCATAGAATTCCACAATCAGCCTTAATAATGTAACTGGTGTTCTATCAAGCATCACGTCAAGATCTCTAAAAGATGTTCTTTTTTCAAGGGCGCCCTTCCGGTAACAGGGGGAAATAATTGAATAAGGTATTAATGCCTTGTTACTCACAGGACAGGTACTGCTGATTTTCAAGACAGATGTAGTTGTCCCAGTATCAAAAAACAGTGCTGGATACTTCTGAGCTCAAAAAATAACTATTAAACATTTACCTAGAAAGGCTAAAGCAAAGAAGAAACACTTAGTAAGCTGCTAGCTAACCATCTTGAAGCATGGAACCTCCTTGAGGAGGTTCAAGCTGGGTTCCAAACGTGGATATAGCACAGAATGGCTTAGTAGGCACGATGGATTAGCTATGTATTTGAGAGGGTCAGTGTAGTGGCTCTGGAACTCTCAGTGGCTTTCGACATGGTCATCCATGAAATTCTGATGCACCACCTCAAAGCTGCTGGGATAGTTGGACTGATGTTAGATTGGCTCTTCTCCTTTCTCAGACATGGTAGTAAATCAGTTTTGCTACCTCCCTGACGCTCCACCAACATTTCACTGCTATGTAGGCTTCCCCAAGGCAAATTTACACCAAGTCATTCTCTGCCTTACTATACTCTTCCGGTTCACAGCACCAGCTTATGCGAATGATAAGTCTCTGCCGCTTATGTCTGGCCAGGTTTCCACCAACTCCCTTGGACAGCTACAAGATTACTTGGCAGGGATCCAGTAATGGATGTTATGACTCCCTACCTGCTACCCCCTTCGCCCCACACACCCACACACACACACACTGCTGCATCCCTGGCCTGCCTTGCTTCTCTGTGTGCCCCATTTCAAACGGTGAGGTGGGGTGGTAGAGTGCTCTGTATTCTTGGACCCAAGCATTGGAACAACAGCTCTTCTGGAGACATGGAATAAGTTTTCAAGCTTTTCAATACACTGTGAAAACCTTTCTCTTTTCCAAGCTAGATCTCGGCTCCCTCACTGCTTATCCTGTGCCCACATTGTAGGCATTGACTGCACCCCAGACAGCAGGGCCAAGACAGAGTCACTGCACATCATGCTCCCTAGGCCATGCAGGGCACCCAGTATTAAACAGCACGGACCGGTCAAAGCAGACGAGGCCTGTTCCTGCAAAGAACTAAGTCAGTCTATGAGTAAGGCACTGTGCAAACCCAAGACACCAAGACAGTTCAGAAAAGGGGAGGGAAGCGACTGCTACCAACAGGGAGGAAGTCTTAAGATCTGCTGACACGGGCAGTATACTGCTTACAGGCCCTCTGGCTACCAACCCCCCCAGTGAGGGGCACTCAGAGACTGGTCAAGGGCTGTGGCACACATATACCCTAGGAAGATGTCCATTGAGAGCAGCACAGACTGCCTCCCCCATAATAGCTGAGTAATAGTTGTATTAGTCAATATAATTTCTTACTGCTGAGATCTTGTGTACTGTGTTCTGCTGTGTGTATTTTGAGTAAAATTATTATTCTTTTGCAAAGTACAAGAATTGTCTGGCCATTGAATGACTGACTTGTGTTGGTTAACTTGTTGAGGGCAGGGTCTCAAGCCCCACACTACCCCCGAGTAAGACTTAGATTGCTCTACTTCAGTACCCTGAGGGTCAAGTGCTAAAGGTGTGTACTTGGTGCTAGGTTTTGAGTTCAATAGTAAAGGCCCAAGACACGAGTGAGTAATGGCTTTAACTGACACAGTCTAACCCAGTAACCTCTGGCTCGCCCGTGTACTCCTGAAAAAGGCCCTACAAGGTGCTATCACTGAAATGCCTGGTGGCGCGCTACCTTTGTGATTCTTGTTACTGTATCTCCAGGAAGCTTGCAGTGGCACAATAATGCCTCAATGATGCTTGCTATTTCTGGAACGTTTCTTGATGCTGGGTCTCCAGGAAGCTTTCAGTGGTGCAGTGGTGTCTTAAGAAAACTGTATGTTTGAGACACTTGCGATACCATGCTACCTCTGTATCACTGATAGCTCTGTGTCTCCAGGAAGCTTGGGATGCAGCAGTAACGTTCTTGCTACATGCTTAACGGTGTACCATTGCATAGATGCTTGATGCCGCCTTAGTGTCTACGGGAATCTTGGGATGATGGAGTAATGTCTCTAGGAAGCTGGAAAGCTGCAATGGTGTCTCTAGGAAGTTTGCGAAGGAATAGCAGTGCTCCTGGGATACATGTGTTTGTGGACCAACGCTAGGACTCTTGATGGTGCAGTAATGTCTCTGAGAACCTTGGGATGGAACAGTAGTGTCTCTACAAAGCTTGGGATGGAGAATAACTCTCTTCGTGAAGCTTGGGAAGGCACAGTGTGTCTCTGGGACGCATGGGATAGCACAATAATGACTCTGGGATGCTTGGGATAGTGCAGTACTGTCTTTGGGATGCTTTGGATAGCACATTAATGTCTCTGGGAAGCTTGGGATGGCTCAGTAGTGTCTCGGGATGCTTGGGATAGGACAGTAATGTCTCTGGGAAGCTTGGGATTGGGCAGTAATGTATCCAGGAAACATGATGGGGCTCTAATGTTGTTGAAAAGCTTGCAGTGGTGCAGTAGCGACCTCAAGGAAGCTTGCCAGGGTGCAGTAGTGTCTCTGGGAAGCTTGGGATGGTACACCAGTGCCTCTAGAAATCTTGGGATGGTTCAGTAGCATTTCTGGGAAGCTTGGAAAAAGATAGTAATGACTCTGGGAAGCTTGGGATGGCGCAATAGCTCCTCCAGGTAGCTTGCGGTGGCACAGTAATGCCTCCAGGATGCTTGGGATGGGGAAGTAGCACCTACAGGAAGCTTGGGATGGGGTAGTAATGGCTTCAGGAAGCTTGGAATGGGGAGTAGTGCCTCTAAGAAGCTTGGCATGGGGCATTAGAGTCTCTGGGTACCTCGGAATGACTCAGTAGTGCATCTGGGGATGTGGCAGTTGTGCCTCTTGGAAGCTTGAGATGGCTAGGTGGGGTCTCTGGGAAGCTTGGGTGGCTCAGTAGCGTCTCTGGGAAGTTTGGAATGGCTCATCAGTGCCTCTAGGAAGCTTGGGATGGGGGAGGAATGTTTCTGGGCCTCGCGCTGGCTCTGGGACGCTCCACGGCGCAGTGTCTCCGGGACACTCGCATCACTGCCTGCTTCTGGGGTCCTCTCTATTAGAGCCGCCAGCAGACGAGAATTGATTTTTGCGCAGGAAGCTTCCATCCAGGGATCTTATTAAAAGCTGGCCCAGCGCGCAGCGGCTGACATGCTCAGCGCCAGGCTATGAGTGATGCCACCCGAGCTGGGCGGCCTCGCCATGCCCCCTCCATCCCCGCCAGATGAGGCAGGCAGAGGAATCACTTTATGGAATTACCCCCGGTCTGCAGCACGGAGAGAAATAACTTAACAAGGACAAATCAAGCGGAATCGATAGCTGTGTGTGTGATCCGGGGATCAGGCGCCCAAGCCCGAGTTTATGGGAAAATGTCAATTGTTTGCAATCCGCGCTGTATCTCCGCAGCCCGGCCCCGTCCCCAAAGGGGCTCATTGAGCCTGCCTCGCGCCTCCTAGAAACGGGAGAGACGGAGGGATTAGAGGGCAACAGCAGACGGAGGGGGGCGGGAGGGGAAAAAAGAGGGCAGTGAGAGGAAACCGGAGAAAGGTGAGGAAAGGGAGAGCAGGAGAAGGAGAGACAACGATGAATGGGTGAGCAAAAAAGAGGGGAATGATTTAGCGGTTAGATGGCAGCTTCACGCTGGGAAGGAATGTTGGAGAGTGGGGTGGAAAGAGAAGGAGTGGGGAGGGAAAGCAAAAAAAGGACGGGAGACAGGACTCGGCTGCGATGGGAAGGGGCGAAGATAGAGGGCACAGAGGAAATGGACAGATTGAAGGGAGGCAATTGAAGGGAAAGGGCAGAGGACGGAATGGACGTCATTTAGGGGTCGCCAGGGGTCTTTGCCCTTTGAGACCCCTGCAACTGCATTTGCGATCTGGAGTCAGGGGAGGTAAAATCAGTGTCAGAAACACAGGGCAGCTCCTCCTTATGTCGCTTGGGGCTCCACTTCCTTGTTTTCACTCAGTCTTTTATATTACTCCAATAGTGAATGATATATTATTGCTCACTATTAGTGTAATAAAAAATGAGGTACAGTTAGCTGGAATATGATCCTCCTTGATAGCTGAAGTAAGTAAACATCACTTGTAAATGCACGTTGTGTGCATGTTTGCCATCGAGAGTGAGCTTATGTAAAAGAGCGTTTGTGTATGAGTGAATGTGTGTGTATGGGTAAGCATGTGTGTGGGTGAAAGTAAAGATGAAATGGCTTGTGATGTCACTTCCGCTACCCTGGTGCTTTGGTGAATTGATGCCCATGGAAAAGGGTGGAGACAGTGAAGGGCAAAATGAGTTATGAGAGCTGGATATAAGTGGGTAAAAAAGGGAGACGTGAATGGGCGAAAGAAGCAACATTCATAAACCGTGGTGGGGTGTGTGGAAGAGAAAGTAAAGGAGCGATATTCTGGCCAAAGGGAGCAGAAGACACATCAGAAGGAAGATGATGGAGGGGGCCCTGGCAGTCGGGAGGAGACGAAGGGAAAGGGAGGACTAGTGCCAAGAGCTATTGGCTCAGCAGTGTTTTTTTGCCATGTGGTACACCAGTGTAGCTGCTGTTCAGCATCGCTAAAAGTTATGGCGTGGAGTGTCAGGGTGGAGAGGGAGAGTAGTGTTGTAGAGTGGATTTTTTGAAGTAGATTATCATAGAGTGGAGTGGAGTGTTGTAGAGCTGAGTAGAGGGGAGTAGAGTTCAGTGGTTCAGTGGCAGGGAGTGTCGTAGAGTGCAGTGTTATAGAGTGGAAAGGAGTAAAGTGGGGTGGGGTGTAATTGGGTGGAGTGGTTTGGAGTGGTCTGAGGTAGTCTGGTGGATTGAATTGGGGTAGAGTGGGATAGATTGGATTGTGGTAGAGTGGGTTGGATCGGGTGGAGAGGGGTGAATTGGAGTGAGTGGACTGGATGGAGTGGATTGGAGTGTGGAGGACTGAAATGGGGTGAGGTGGATTGGATTGGGGTGGATTGGAGTGGGGTAGGATAGGCTGGATTGGGGTAGGAGGAGTGAAATGCAGCGATGGGACTGGGATGGGTGGACTGGATTGAAATGAGGTGGTTTGAAGTAGGGTGAATTGGAATGGGGTGGGGTGGAGTGGGTGGATTAGATTGGACTGGAGTGGGGTGGATTAGAGTGACCTGGAGTGGGGTGCATTGGGTTAATTGGCTTGGAGTGGGGTGGATTGGACTAGAGTTGGGTGGATTGGATAGGAGTGGGATGGGCTTGATGGACTGGAGTGGGTTGGACTGAACTGGGGTGAGTTTGAGTTGGACTGGGGTCAAATTGGGTGGATTGGAGTGGGGTGGGGCAGGTTGGATTAGAGTGGATTGGATTAATTGGCTAGGAGTGGGGTGGATTGGACTAGAGTGGGATGGATTGGAGTGCGATGGCCTGGATGGGGTGGATTGGGTTGAAGCAAGGTAGATTGAAATGTGGTGCGGTCGAATGGAGTGGGGTAGATTAGAGTGGGGTGGATTGGAGGTGGTTCAACTGCGGTGGATTGGACTGGGTGGGGTCGAATGGAATAGATGAATTGGAATGGGGTGGAATGGATTGTCTTGACGTGGGGTGGACTGGATTGGAGTGAATTGGATTGAGTAGGGTGGATTAGATGGGATGAGGGGAATTGGATTGAGTGGGGTGGATTAGATGGGGTGGGTGGACTGGAGGGGAGTGTTTTGGGTTGGGGTGAAATGGAGTGTGGTAGATTGAACTGGCATGGGGTGGATTGGAATAGAGTGGATTCTCGACTCCTCGATCCTCCCTATCCATGACCCGCCAGGTAGACTCAGTCGCCTCCTCCTGCTGGCACACACTCCACAAACATTGGAAGATCTTCAGATGGATTCCAGCAGACTGTCGCAGGACAATCACCCACGCCTTAGTCTCTAGCAAGCTCAACTATGCAACACCCTCTACACTGGCACCTCAACTAGAAACATCAAAAAACTACAACTCATCCAGAATGCCGCCATCAGACTCATTCTGGAACTCCCTCGCAGAGAACACATCTCTCAACACCTGAGGACCCTCCACTGGCTAGAAAAGCAAATCACCTTCAAGCTACTTATCCACACGTCCAAGGCCATACACAACGCAGGGCCAACCTACCTGAACCACCCCGTCCCCTTCCACACCCCGCCAGACCCCTCCACTCCTCCCAGATGGCACTGCCTACCATCCCCCGCATCTGTAAAACCACCGCCGGAGGATGATCCTTCACTTCCATTGCAGCAAAGAGCTGGAACAACCTCCCCCTGCACCTCAGACGAAGCCTGTCGCTCACCATCTTCAGGAAGAACCTCAAGACGTGGTTCTTCAGATGAGGCCCCTCACCTCCCCCCCAGCGCCTTGAGACTCTCACAGGTGAGTACCCGCGCTTTACAAAAACTGATTGATTGCAGTGGAGTGGATTGGATTGGACTGGCGTGAGGCGGATAGGATGGGGTGGGGTGGATTGAGGTAGGGAGGTTTGGAGTGGGGTGGATTGGAGTGGGATGGATTTTGGGAGTAGAGTGGGTTGAAGTGGGGTGGATTGCAGTGGGGTGGACTGGAGTGGGGTGGATTGCAGCGGGGTGGATTGGAGTGGGTAAAGTGGAATGGAATTTGAGTGGGGTGGATTGTGATGGATTAGAGTGAGGTGGATTAGATTGGTGTGGGGTGGATTGGAGTGGGGTGAATTGAAGTGGGGTGGACCTTTTGGAGTGGGGTAGGTTTTTGGTGTGGTATGGATTGGAGTGAGGTGGATTAGAGTAGGGTAAATTGGATTGGTGGGGTGGATTGGAGTGGGGTAGATTGGACTGGAGTGGGGTAGATAAAGTTGGTTTGGAGTGAGATGGAATAGATTGGAGTGGGGTGGATTAGGGTGGACTGGAGTGGGGTGGATTAAGGCAAATTGGATATGAGTGGGATGGATTGCAGTGGGTTAGTGTGACTGGAGTGGGGTGGATTGAGTTGCGGGAAATTTAATTGGAGTGGGGTGGACTGTACTGGAATAGAATTGAGTGACTGGAATGGGTTGGACTGGATTGAAATGAGGTGGTTTGAAGTAGGGTGAATTGGAATGGGGTGGGGTGGGGTGGAGTGGGTGAATTAGATTGGACTGGAGTGGGGTGGATCAGAGTGACCTGGAGTGGGGTGCATTGGGTTAATTGGCTTGGAGTGGGGTGGATTGGACTATAGTGGGGTGGATTGGACTATAGTTGGGTGGATTGGATTGGAGTGGGATGGGTTTGATGGATTGGAATGGGTTGGACTGAACTGAGGTGAGTTTGAGTTGGACTGGGGTAAAGTTGGGTGGACTGGAGTGGAGTGGGGCCGATTGGATTAGAGTGGATTGGATTCATTGGCTAGGAGTGGGGTGGATTGCACTAGAGTGGGATGGATTGGAGTGGGATGGACTGGATGGGGTGGATTGGGTAGAAGCAAGGTGGATTGAATGTGGTGCGGTCGAATGGAGTGGGGTAGATTAGAGTGGGGTGGATTGGAGGTGGTTCAACTGGGGTGGATTGGATTGGGTGGGGTGGAATGGAATAGGTGAATTGGAATGGAGTGGGGTGGATTGCCTTGACGTGGGGTGGACTCGATTGGAGTGAATTGGATTGAGTGGGGTGGATTAGATGGGATGAGGGGAATTGGATTGAGTGGGGTGGATTAGATGGAGTGGGTGGATTGGAGTGGAGTGTTTTGGGTTGGGGTCAAATGGAGTGTGGTAGATTGAACTGGCATGGGGTGGATTGGAAAAGAGTGGATTCTCGACTCCTCGACTCCTCCCTATCCATGACCCGCCAGGTAGACTCAGTCGCCTCCTCCTGCTGGCACACACTCCACAAACATTGAAAGATCTTCAGATGGATCCCAGCAGACTGTCGCAGGACAATCACCCACGCCTTAATCGTTAGCAAGCTCAACTATGCAACACCCTCTACACTGGCACCTCAACTAGAAACATCAAATAACTACAACTCATCCAAAATGCCGCCATCAGACTCATTCTGGAACTCCCTCGCAGAGAACACATCTCTCAACACCCGAGGACCCTCCACTGGCTAGAAAAGCAAATCACCTTCAAGCTACTCATCCACACGTCCAAGGCCATACACAACGCAGGGCCAGCCTACCTGAAGCGCCCCGTTCCCTTCCACACCCCGCCAGATCCCTCCGCTCCTCCCAGATGGTACTGCCCACCATCGCTCGCATCTGCAAAACCACCGCCGGAGGACAATCCTTCACTTACATTGCAGCAAAGAGCTGAAACAACCTCCTCCTGCACCTCAGACAAAGCCTGTCGCTCACCATCTTCAGGAAGAACCTCAAGACGTGGCTCTTCAGATGAGGCCCCTCCCCCCCAGCGCCTTGAGACTCTCACAGGTGAGTAGCTGCGCTTTACAAAAACTGATTGATTGATTGCAGTGGAGTGGATTGGATTGGCGTGAGGTGGATAGGATGGGGTGGGGTGGATTGAGGTAGGGAGGTTTGGAGTGGGGTGGATTGGAGTGGGATGGATTTTGGGAGTAGAGTGGGTTGAAGTGAGGTGGATTGCAGTGGGGTGGACTGGAGTGGGGTGGATTGGAGTGGGGTAAAGTGGAATGGAATTTGAGTGGGGTGGATTGTGATGGATTAGAGTGGGGTGGATTAGATTGGTGTGGGGTGGATTGGAATGGGGTGAATAGAAGTGGGGTGGACCTTTTGGAGTGGGGTAGGTTTTTGGTGTGGTATGGATTGGAGTGAGGTGGATTAGAGTGGGGTGAATTGGATTGGTGGGGTGGATTGGAGTGGGGTAGATTGGACTGGAGTGGGGTGGATTAGGGTGGACTGGATTGGACTGGAGTGGGTGGATTAAGGCAAATGGGATATGAGTGGGATGGATTGCAGTGGGTTAATGTGACTGGAGTGGGGTGGATTGGGTTGCGGGAAATTGAATTGGAGTGGGGTGGATTGTACTGGAATAGAATTGAGTGACTGGAATGGGTTGGACTGGATTGAAGTGGGCTGGAGTGGTGTGGGGTGGATTGGACTGGAGCATTGTGGATTGGACTGTAATGGGGTGGGATAGATTAGACTGGATTGTACGGGGTGGACTGGAATGGATTGGAGTGAGGTGGATTGGAGTGGGGTGGATTGGAGAGGGGTGAAATGGGATGGAGTGGGACGGAGTGGATTGTTGTGGGGTGGATTGGAGTGGGGTGGATTGAAGTACGGCGGACCTTTTGGAGTGGGGTAGTTTTTTGGCGTCGTATGGATTGGAGTAGGGTGGATTAGAGTGGGGTAAATTGGAATGGAGTGGAGTAGATTGGACTGGAGTGGGGTAGATTAAGGTGGTTTGGAGTGAGGTGGATTGGATTGGAATGGGGTGGATTAGGGTGGACTGGATTGGACTGGAGTGGGGTGGATTAGGGTGAATGGGATAGGAGTGGGATGGATTGGAGTGGCACGACTGGAGTGTGGTGGATTGGGTTGCGGTAGAGTGAATTGGAGTGGGTTGGATTGTACTGGAATAGAATTAAGTGATTGGAATGGGTTGGATTAGATTGAAGTGGGCTGGAGCAGTGTGGGGTGGATTGGACTGGAGTAGAGTGGATTGGACTGTAATGGGTGGGATGGATTAGATTAGATTGGATTGGATTGGATTGGATTGGATTGGGGTGGAATGGTTTGGATTGGAATGAGGTGGAATGGAGTGGGGTGGATTGGAGAGGGGGGACATGGGATGGAGTGGGATGGACTGGATTGGAATGAGGTGGACTGGATTGGAGCAGGGTGGATTGGAGCGGATCCGATTGGAGTGGGGCGGATTGAAGTAGGGCACAATTGAGTAGGGTAGATTGTTTTGGATTAGAGTGAGGCAGACTGGAGTGGGGCAGATTGTTTTGGATTGGAGTGGGGCAGATTGGAGTGGTCCATATTGTTATGGATAGGAGTGGGGCAGATTAGAGTGATGGGATTTGTTTTGGATTGGGGTGGGGTGGGTGTTTTTTGACTGGAGTGGGGCAGATTTTTTGGATTTGAGTGGAGCAGATTATTTTGGGTTGGAGTGTGGCAGACTGTTTTGGATTAAAGTGGGGCAGATTGTTATGGATTAAAGTGGGGCAGATTGTTTTTGACTGGAGTGGTGCAGATTGTTTTGGATTGGAGTGGGGCAGACTGAAGTGGTGCAGATTGTTTTTCATTGGAGTGGTATGGATTGCAGTAAATTGCATTGGAGTGGGGTGGATTGAATTGGGGTGAGGTGGGTTGAACTGGATTGGAATGAGATGGATTGGAATGGGGAGGACTGCAGTGGGGCAGATTGGTTTGGATTGTAGTGGGGTGGACTGGAGTTGGCAGATTGGAGGGGCAAATTGGAGGGGCAGACTGGAGTGGGGCAGACTAGAGCAAGGCAGATTGTAGCAGGGCAGATTGGATAGAGGTAGATTGCTTTAGATTCAAGTGGGTCATATTGGAGTAGAGCCGATTGGAGTTGTGCATATTGTTTTGGATTGCAGTGGGGCAAACTGGAGTGGGTTAGATTGTTTTGGATTGGAGTAGGGCAGATTGGATTGGGGCAGAATTTTTTGGCTCAGAGTGGGGCAGATTAGGACGGGACAGATTGGAGTGGGGCAGATTGTTTTGATTGAAATGGGTTAGGTTGTTTTGGATTGGAGTGGGGTATATTGTTTTGGTTTGGAGTGGGGCAGATTGTTTTGATTGGAGTAGGGCAGATTTGAGTGAAGCAGATTGTCTTGGATTAGAGTGGGGCAGATTGTTTTGGATTGAGTGGGGCAGATTGGGGTGACGCAGATTGTTTTGGATTGAGTGGGGCAGATTGTTTTGGATTAGAGTGGGGCAGATTGTTTTGGATTGAAGTGGGCCAGATTGTTTTGTATTGGAGTGGGGCAGATTGCATTGGGGTGGAGCAGATTTGCTTGGATTGGAGTGGGGCAGATTCAAGTGGGGCAGATTGTTTTAGATTGGAGTGGGGCAGGTTGCTTTAGATTGGACTGGGGCAGATTTTTTGGGACTGGTGTGGAGCAGTTTGGAGTGGGGCAGGCTGTTTGGAATTGGAGTGGGGCATATTGTTTTGGATTGAAGTGGGGCAGATTAGAGTGGGGCAGATTATTTTGGATTGGAGTGGGGCAGATTGGGATTGGAGTGGGGCAGATTGTTTGGATTGGGCTGGAGTTGGGCAGATTGGAGAGGTGAAGATTGTTTTGCATTGGAGTGGGGCAGATTGTTGGGGATTGGAGTGGGGCAGATTGAAATGGGCTGGGTTGGGACGATTGGAGTGGATTGGGTGAGTGGTTTGGTTTGGAGCGGGTGGATTGGAATGGTCTTGGGTCAATTGGCCTGAGTGGGGTGGATTGTTGTGGTGCGTGGGCGGGTGGATTGGCGTTGATTGGAGTGGGAAAGAATGGAGTGAAGTGAGGTGCATTGGGGTGTACCTCACAATTATGTGTTAAAGTATAATTTCGGAAACTATACATAAGAAAGAAACAATGTTGCTTTGCAGTATTTACAACAAGATAACCGTTATTGTTTGAGAACAACACCCACGAGCAAAAACAAAACAAAACAAAACATGAGTGCAAAGTGAGAAAAAAAAGACTTGGCAAAATAAAAGGAAAGAGTTAACTGTAGAAAATAAGCTTGCTTGGTTCCTGCTCCACAGACAGGAACTTTACTAGCTGTAAAGAAAAGTGCCAGGCAAATAAACAAATGGTAAACAACGGGCAGGCTCCAGGCCCTTTTTAGTTAATAACAAAGACTTGTAGATGACATGCATGTGCTAGTGCATGTTCTCGCATGTTTGATCCTAAAAAAGGGCAAAACGAAAGAGAAGGTAAATATGCCAAGCCCTAAGCAAAGAAACGAATACACAATGCAGAGGGCAGTCTGCTCGGAGATATGGGGGCAGATTGGAGTGGAGCAGATTGTTTGGATAGGAGTGGGGCATTTTGTTTTGGATTGGAGTGGGGCAGATTGTTTTAGATTGGAGTGGTTTAGGTTGCTTTAGATTGGACTGGGGCAGATTATTTGGGATTGGTGTGGAGCAGTTCGGAGTGGGGCAGGTTGCTTGGAATTGGAGTGGGGAACATTGTTTTGGATTGAAGTGGGGCAGATTAGAGTGGGGCAGATTATTTTGGATTGGAGTGGGGCAGCTTGAGATTGAAGTGAGTAGACTGTTTTGGATTGTGTTGGAGTTGGGCAGATTGGAGTGGTGAAGATTGTTTTGCATTGGGGTGGGGCAGATTGTTGGGGACTAGAGTGGGGCAGATTGAAATGGGCTGGGTTGAAAGGATTGGAGTGGATTGGGGTGAGTTGTTTGGTTTGGAGTGGGGTGGATTGGAATGGTCTTGGGTCAATTGGATTGAGTGGAGTGGATTGTTGTGGGGGGTGGTGGGGTGGATTGGCGTTGATTGGAGTGGGGAAATTTGGAGTGAAGTGAGGTGTATTGGGGTGTACCTCACAATTATGTGTCAAAGCATAAGTTCAGAAGTTACACATAAGGAAGAAACAATGTTGCTCTGCAGTATTTACAACAAGATAACCGTTATTCTTTGAGAACAACACCCACAAGCAAAAACACAACAAAACATGAGTGCAAAGTGAGAAAAGAAGACTTGGCAAAATAAAAGAAAAGAGTTAACTGTAGAAAATAAACTTGCCTGGTTCCTGCTCCACAGACAGGAACGGAAACAATGCTAGGCCTGCAGTGCCCAATTACAAGCTGTAAAGAAGAGTGCCAGGCAAATGAACAAATGGTAAACAACGGGCAGGCTCCAAGCCCTTTTTAGTTAATAACAGAGTCTTGCAAGTGAGATACATGCTCTAGCAAGTTTATTCCTAAAAAAAGGTGAAACGAAAGAGCTGGTCAAATATGCCAGGCCCTAAGCAAAGAACCAAATACACACTGCCGAGGGCAGCCTGCGCTAAGATGTGGGAGCTGCACACAAACCCTACTGTCCATGATTTAAGGCTGTGCACAGTAGATTCATTGGTATTGGGGCTGGCACAAGACTTTACCTAGGCAATTCCAATATAGTGCTGTATGTGGGAGCTGAGTGCTGTAGGGCCCAAGGTAAACACACAATTTGTGATTGGAGAGGTAGCAGTTTGGTTTGTTTGTTTGCTTGTTTCTGCGCTGTGCTGTAGTATTCCATGGAGAGGCGTGTGCATTTAGCTCTTTCATAAATCATTGCAAGGCTTGGGCAGTCTTGATGGATGGGATGCCATCCCAGATCCTGGGTTCATACATGAAGAAGGTTTGTTGCCTTGCTTTCCCTTTTTTTGCAGCTGTTTGTCTCCAGCTGGATGGTGTCCTTGCTACAGGTCTGCCGAGAGCCACTGAAGATGCTAAGCTTGGCAGCCAGATGGCCAGTAGTACTGGTCGTGATGGCTATGTAGCTGATACTGATAAAAAGAATACCACATGATAGATAGGAAAAAGGATTTTCCTGTTAGGAAAACCCTCACCCACCAGGGTTACCCCTTGGTGGCATGCTTCATCATTGGGTTTCTTCCCGTTCTGCTATGGAGCGGGGTGTGCTACAACCTACGGGAAACGTGGGAGCACTGATGTAGTCTTGTCAATGTGAATCACAGGCGGGATAGGAGTGGTGGGGTCTTGGGTGAGTTAAAAATACCTGTCTCCTAGTAATTCCAATGATTTAATAGATCTCTTGGAGGCGGTATGATTAAAAAGAGTCTGGGGAAGTGGGGGATGTAATGTACCTGACTCCCTAGTCTACATGTTTCAGATCCTTACCCCAAGGCTTCTCTTCAGGACCAAGGTGGACTCCCTGGTGGCACTCCTTGTTTGACTACCTCTAATGAAACCATAAATAATACATGCTCTGTGATATGGTGCAATTCACCTAACTAATGTGGTGTCATAAGATGATACCTATCATTTATGGTGTTCGTCATTGATACTCGGCAGTATTTGGACTCTCATATCATAGCTCCTCCGGGAGAAGGGTGTGCTTGTAGTCACACTTTCCTCAAAGCGATACTCCCGCTCTGTACCTAATGCTCACCTCCACAGGGTCTGAATATTGACCCTAGGGGAGTCCACCTTGGTCCTGAAGAGGCCTGTGTGGATCTCAACCTTAAAAGAGGGCAGCAATTCAGAGCTTACCTTTTGCCACTCTGTGCATGTATGAATGCAGGTATGTATGCATCCAGTATTCCTATAGAGCAAATCTAGCCAAAAGACAGTGGAGTGCTGTGCAGGGTCAAAGACAAGCTTACAGTCAATAAGTGACAGGAGAGTTAGTTGCGTTCTGGACAGTTAACATGGAGTGATATGCAATGTTGTGTCTTCAACTTTTTTCTAAATTGGAGCAGTGTTGGGGCAGTCTTGATGGATACATGGATGTTGTACAAGAGTCTGGGTAAGTAGAAAAAAAGGCCTGCTGACTCGTTTTTCCTTCTGTTTTTACACTTCTGAGTTTGCAGTCTGATGGTGGCTTTGCTGTGGGTTTGCCAAGACCACCAGAGATGGTAAGCTTGACTGCAGGATAAGCAGAGTTGCTGGTCCTGGTAGCTTTGTAGATGATGCATCTGGTTTTGAAGATAGAGCAGGCCAGCAAGAGGAATCAAGGGGTTCCATCAGGATGGGGTAGTGTAATCATATTTCTTCAGACCTTAGATGAGATGTGCTCGGATGGGTTTGTGAGATCCGTGTTCTGATCATGATAAAATCTGGGTGAGCAAATACCTACCGAAAAAGGATTTCCTCACCTGGTGTGGAGTTTAGTCAGATCACAAGCTGCATGTCATTGGCACACTTCAGGAACCAAATCCTGTATTTGTGCAATACTCTACTCAAGGGCATAATATAGATATATGCAGAAATAAGGGGTGAAGAGACCCCGGAGACACTCCAGGATACCCGTCTTCATCTGTACTGTGAAGGAGGCATTGAAAACATTTGAGATCTACCAGACACAAGAATAGGTAAGCCTCATTCCTTCAGTATAGTGATTAAGGGCCAGATGTAGCAAAGGTTTTGACCCATTTTGTGTCTATGGGAAAAAGAGTTCGTACATATGGCCTTAAGAGTGGGCGAGCCACAGAATCGAAAGCAATCGCTGAATTGAACAGGATCAATGCTCACCCATGCCATTATCCACCTTCAGCCATTAATCATCCAGAACTGAGAGCACAGACACTTCTGAAGTCATGCCTGCCCTAAACCCAGACCGGTGTGAATCAAAAATATGATTTAACCAGAGTAAAGACTCCAGTTGAAGAAAGAAGCAGGTCTAGGAGCTTTTCTAGGAAAGGAAGCACTGAAGCAAATGAGAGCCCATTGCAGGTTTCAACTCTACAGGATATATGTCAGAGGAGAAGGACAAAAACTCGATTTCTGTGATAAGCGCAGCCACTAAAGCAGCCAAATGCTGCAGTGTCTTAGGGAGGAAGAGTTGATTGGAAACTTAAGAGGCAGGCCTCAGGAGTATACTTTTCTATAGTCTTCCTAAGACAGTGGTGAATGAGTTCCCATATGACTCTACGCCGCATGTTGGCCACTAGCTCAGATGAAGTGCTGGTTCACTGCGTCAGAGTCTAACAAGATCTTTGAAGTACAATCTCCCGCAATCCACATAGACCAAAACACGACCTGCACTATAAAACTATCCGACTATTCCTAACCAGGGGAACCTTAAGAAAGAAATCACAACTTTCTCCATTACTTTGGAAAAAGCCAGAATATTTGCACCAGAAGCCATTTGTTCATCACAAGGGGGCTCAGGTTGGGATTGCTGTTGAGGGGGCGTGACCTGCTTCAGTGAGCTTACTCCTGGTTCTCCAGAACCAAGGCTCTACAAGCTCTCGAGCCATGTAGTAAAAGTCCTTGTGTATTATCACAAGGGTAGGATCCACGGAAGGGGTGCATGTGTGAGCCTCAGGGTGTCGTTACAAATAGTGCAGCTGGTGCAGTGACACCAGAACCCACTGCACCTTGACTGCATTATTCTACCCAACCAACAGCGAGGGGGGATCCATTTCCTTGCTTGCACTAGGGTCCATGGCACCACTGCCTCACCTTTACCCGTGGCTGAGTTTACCGACGTACGGCAAATCAACCTGGGAAAACAAATATTGATCATCTTACAGAGCCAAGGCAATATTGATGGGATGTCAGAAGATGAGAACGTATTATGTGGTGTCTGATCAAAGCGAGGGGAGACACTAAAAAGGCAGAGAGATCGGCGCGAGCCAGATCGAGAGGGGGAAGGAAGAAGGGAGACCGAAGAGGCAGAGAGAAGAAATACAGGCTGGAGATGAGAGCGGGAAGAGTTGGGTGACTGGAGAGGCAGAAAAATAGAGAGACAGGCTGGAGAGTAGCGGTGGAAAATGAGAAACTACACTTTCAGGGACTACCGTGCAAGAGAGAGGCACACTGTAAGTGAGGGGTGGGCAAGGAGTGACACGAGAGAGGGAGAGAGATAGGTAGTAGAAAGAACATCTGAGGGGGGTAGGGAGAGAGTTAAGAGGAAAGGGGGAAGGAATAAGATAGAAACACTGACGGAGATCGAGGAATAAGAGAGAGAGGGACAGGTTGAAATTTAACAGGCAGAAGACAGAGGCACTGGAGAGGAGCGAGAGGGAAAAGGGAGACTACAGAGGAAGAGGGACAGGCATGAGAGAGACTAAAGAGCAGAGGGAACAGACATGAGAGACACAGTAGAAGCGAATGAGGGAGTATCACTAGGCAGAGTGGCATTGATTAAAGAGTCTGAATTGCCTTGGACCAAAAGTTAAGAGAGGTTGTTGTGCCAGGGTGAGGCAGCATGCTTTGCTGTTGTTTATCCTTCAACGACTGAGGCTTGACCTGGAAATGCTACAGTGCCCTTCATCATTGAGATGTTCAACCCCTTACGTACCAGACCAGCCACAAACTGCATGGCGGTGGACACATCAGCTGCCAGGGGGACTGCTGCATGGTGTGAACACCGCTAATACTTACCAGCTGCTGAAGCAGGCTCTCTTCTAAGATGGACACCTAGCGGCCATCTTGACGTCTAGGACCTCTGGAGTAAGGAGTATGTTGATTGCAAATAGAAATATAAAGGAAAAATATAATGGATTCAAAATATCGAGACGTAATTATGAAGAGCCAAAATATTGTGAAGGCAGGTGCATATAGGTTAGTATAGTTTATCATTCTTAAATCCAATTACAAGTACTTTGACGATATATATAACATCAAGGTATCTATATGTAGAGGTATGTATAGTAAACCTATGTATACACTTATATTGTTGATATTTTGATCATCGATATTTAGGCCACGATATTTTGGTGCTGCAATATTTTTTCTCTGCATTCTGTCGGAAAGTCACAATTGTAACTTCCATTCTCAAGTTCCAGGCATGCTGGCTCAGTGTGGACAGGCATGCAGGAAGAGTTTACTGAGATAACAGCTGGCCTCACTGTCAGAGGTCAAGGAGGCTTTATGCTGAGGTCTTGCAAGTAATAGGATCCATAGGTAACAACCCTAGATTAAGGCTATCAAGATGACAGGCCGCCTGCCTCCTTTCCATTTTCCGAATTACCCACTGTATCAGAGAGGTGAGCTGGAACTTGTAATGGAGGTTGAAGATTTACTTTCTGCATAAAGTAATCCCCAGCAGTCCCTTCACCTGAAATTACACAGAGCAGAGTAGTGACTGCCTCTTTTCCCCATACCTCACAGGAAAAAGATCCAATTCCGCAGCCCCAAGCTATGAAGACTGTGTGGGTGATGCTTAGCAGTATTGTCTATTTGTGGTTCACTGTAGTCTATTTGTTGTCTTGTGTTCAGAGATCCCACCAGATGGTCTGTCGACCCTCCAGTTTCTGTGTCTACTGCTCATAGCCATTGAAGTTTGGCCACCACACTTGAGATATTAAGACTATTTCCCTATTTGTTTTTGATGTAGAACATGGTGGTCAAGTTGTTCATGCAAATTTCTACCTATTTCCCCACCACCAGGTGAAGAAAGGTTCTTAGACTCAGCTCGGCCCATGGAGGCATGAACGCCTCACCACTCAAGAGGATGTGCAGGTCATTTTACTATTAATGTCGGAGGACCAAGATAGGAGGAATCCTCACATTGCCGGTCAGGATACCAAAAAATTGATTCCACTGTTCCTATATAATCCATTACAGGCACCTTGTTTTCAGCTGTACCTGAAGCACCAAAAAAAGATTTTCTAGCCCAGCAATCTTACAACCGACATTGCCAGCTGTTTAGATCTTTTGGAAACTGAGGGTTTGTGTGACAAGTTTTATGTACTCTGGGGTTGAAGTGGCATTGCCCTAGCCAATGCTGCCCGCAAATAAACTGTATCCACTGAGAAGAGGTCAAGGATGACTTTCCATCTTGATAGGAAATCCAAGCTATTGAGTAAGGTTGATTGTGCTTTGAAGGTATTGTGAGGCCAATAGTGGCGACTTGGCTTTGCCTAACCAGTGGTCCAGATTTAGACAAAACCTGCATCCTTTTCTGGAGGAGGTGCACTGCCACAATGGTCGTGACATTTGTGAACACTTTTGTTGTGGACAAAAGTCTGGAGGGGGAAGAACCGCAAGTTGAAAACACTCGTTCCCTGCCATGAAACTCAAAAACTTTCAATTACACTCTCGGATGGGGGTAAAGAAGTATATGTCCTTGAAATTCAGTGAAAATAGAACCAGAAAAAAAGTAAAAATAGCAACGAAATTTCACGATTTCATAGTTCTGGAATTTCTGTCTCGCAGTAAGATATTTCGACTTCTTCTCCCGCCTAAGGCTGTTGTCAGATTCTCATTTTTCTCATCCAAATAAGGGAAATAGCCTCAAGTGCACAAGGGTGTTGGACAGCAAAGGGGAATCATTGACACGAGATTCATGAGTGCCCAAATATTTCCTGAATCTCACTCCTCTCCTGACAGAGGTGAAAGTGGGAGGACAGACCAGACTATAGCCTGGGAGAGGAGGATGCTGTCAGGTATTTTCTACTGGGTGTTGAACAGTTAGATGGTTGTCATTATGATCTTGCTTCTCAAGGAACATAAAAGCTTGTTTCATTGAGCATTATCTTCCCTGTTCAGTGCAAATGATACCTTATTGTGTAATCTGACAGACTAGTACAAAACACATCATGCTGCATCTCTGATCTGAATTATACAGACTTAAGAAGGCTACCACTTCGACAACCACTGGACGGTTAATGCCCACTGCACTAGGGCTGCCCATCAAGCACTGGGGTATGTTTGTATCGATTAAACATGCCAGTGACCATAATCCTAACTCATAACTTTCCTGTATCCTCGTGATCTATTTTTTCACATATTCGCAGGTACCGCTCCCTTCCGTCATTATCCATTATTTTAATCTTCACATTTTGCTTTATCTTTTAATGGAAACTCTTTCCAAATCCTTACTGTTTATCCTTTTTGCTTTTCTGCACCCTTCTCTATTTTATTAATGCAATGATATCGTTCTGCCAGTTTGATTACTCTGAGATTAGTGTATCCTGAGTTAATTAACTCAAGGCAAATAAATCACCTTAAATTTTGTCCTGCAAGTTTGCATCATGGCTTTAGCTCAGTGGGGATGGTTGTATGGTTGTTGTGGAGGAGGCAGAACAGGTTGCAAGAGTACTGGAATCCCTTTGATTATAAAAAGTCTTTACTTTGCCGTTCTGCCGCCTCTCCTTTCCAACTAGTTGTAAATCTGCCATACATCCGGGAGGGAAGGGCAGTATGCACCTTGAAACCGGCAGATCGTGTAGAACCTCCCTCTGAACTCAGGACCCACAAGAGAAATTGTGTTCAGGGAGCCATGCTTTCAGAAGCATGAGTTGTGACCTATTTTTCAGTCCTTCAATTGCACTTGGAACATGCCTTTAGAAAGCTAAGTGTCTTGAATTGTAAGTGAGCAAAAAGTATATTAGAAGCCTACATAACTCTCATATGATGTTGAAATACAAGAGACTAAACACATAGCAATAGCGGTTCTAACCTCTAGAGATTTTAGTGCTTGGGCAAGAGCAGCACAATTCACAAGTCAGAAACTATAAACTGCCTAATCCTTTCTATAAAGGAGAGTGGTTCCTCATCTGACATCCGTGACATCTACCCAGGGGCCTGTGACTCTTTAGAAACTGAAAAAATATTATCAGATTAATAAAGTATGTATGCACAAAAAAAAAAAAACTTTAAATGTGTAGAAATTTGAAATTGAAAGCTAAAAATTTAGGGGCATATAAATGAAAAAGGGTTCTGCACCTAGTGCTGCGCCACTTTTCTTGCGCCCTTTAACGCCCCGTAACACCACCATGTATGCCGTATTTAATATACTGCATACCATGGCGGTAGTTAGGGAACTAACTTTAGAATATTTTACGCTAATTCTGTGCTTTGCAGGATTCGCTGCAAAGGTTTTTACACTAGTCCTGCAAAGCACCCTAGGCACATTGTAACCAATGGGAGCCTCATTTTACCACCTGCTCAGAGCAGGCTTTAAAAGTGTTGAAAAAATAACTCAACAAAATCTCCTAGATTTATTTGTGCCATTTTTTCAGCTCTCCCTAAAGGTGGGAACACCCCCCTCTGCATACATTAGGCCGGGCACAAGCATAATGTAGCGCTAAGGGTTACAAAGTGGCACAATGCTTGCTAACGCCACATTAGCATAAAATAAATGATGCTAATGTGTCATTAGAATGGTGCGAGGCCGTCTTAAATCTGGGCCTCAGTTGGTAACTTTAGCTTGATGTGTGGGAGCAGCGCAAGTACAGCAAACAGAATCTAGTGTGGACAGTTGGTGGCTTTGAATGAAGGACAGATAGTAAATCGCGTATTCTTTTATAAATAAAAACAAATTTTGAAAAGCTTCAAGCTTCCAATTAAAAATTACAGTTTTGATTTTTGTAGAACTTTTTTTGTATGTGTATTCAATACAATATTTCATAATTTACGTATTTGTTTACTGTATACTTGTTTCTGTATTTTTGTGTAACGTTTTGAGGTTAGATCCATAAAAACAGCTAAAGCCAACGTTCTTAGCTCCAGTGGTGATTCAGTGGGGTGCAACGTTAAAAGGTTAATACAATCTGATATAGAACATCAGAGCTTCAGAAAGATCAAAACCATACCATATTTCCTCAGTTGATAAAACATAAGTCTAGGCTGAATGACAGAAAATAGTTGTTTCCCATTTGAAGTAAAATTATGTTCGGGATGAAGCAAGGCTTGTACATTTAGCAGACATTCTCTTATGTCCAGATTAATATTGGCTCAATATGTATTTTCCAGCTGTGCTTTAAATTCCAAAACAACTAAAACCCAACCAAAATAAACATTTGCTCGTCTGGTTTTTACCACAAAAAGCATTTTGAACATGTTTCTGATTCTCAAGCTAGAGTTAAAAGAGCAAGAAATCTTGCCTTACTCTAAAATACAACCCACTCACGTTCACAGTGAAGAGGCCCTCCCTAGTGTCAGAGGGATGGGCTGTGAGCCCGGAAGGAGGATCCAAAGAATCCTGGCCAAGAACTAGCAATGAATATATGAAGAGCGGGTCCCACACTGCAGAAGCAGTTATTTTACAATTGAGAGGTTGGGGCAAGAACAAAGGTCCTGACTTAGGTCTTGGCGGAGGAAAATACTCCATCACAAAGGTGATGACTATCCCGCCCACCTTATTACGATCCAATGATATCCTATGGCGATCGTTATAAGGTGGATGGATTTCTGTCACGTTTTTGACAATTATTCCCTCTACCAAGAGCTAAATCAGTCTCAAAGTCATTAAGCCAAGGGACATGTTGATTGGGATTTCTCGAAATGCAGAGCAGCAAATAAAGTTGTTGCACTGTGATGCATGAAACAAAGCAAAAATGTGCCATTGCTACTAAAATGTGTTACTCTTCTGCTCCCTCCTTGCGCTGGTGCAATGTGTGTTCTGCCTAACATCAACGTAGACACCCTAGTGCCATGCTTCAAGGGTGCCTGTGTTACGAGCTGGATTGTTTTTCTGCAAGAAGGGTTGACTTCCTGCGCAAAAATAATCGCTAAAGGCATTTTCCTTTTTCTATGTGTGATGCGGATTGCATCATGCACTGAAAAAGGAAGTCATGAGGAGAAATAAAGATATTTCTCCTCGTTATGCCTGGGTTTGAGAGGTGCACCCATTATGGCACTATTCCAGGTTTACTGACCTTAGAAAAAATGCGATTGCATAATTAATTAGTGCATGCATAAAAACGCCCATGCTCCACCCATGGAACTCCTCCTCGATGCAAAGTAAGTAGTAACTTTGCATTTACTAAACCACAAAAAGGATTTTGCATAAGGGCTATGCCATAGAATTGACGCAACCTGCTGCAAAACCTTAGCACATCTGCCCCCAAATGGGGAACTCCAGGCTAGGGTAAGGTGGTGGCCAATTTACAGGCAAAGCGTAGGGAAAGTGATTTTGCATTAAAGGTTCCACCTAGAGGAAACAATATTTTGAGTTGAGGACAGGTAACCTTGGGGATAGGCCACTGTCCCAACCCCAACATTTACAATTAACTGCTGCAGCAAGTGGCTGTCTGGCAAACCACTGTGCCTCCACTACAGCCCTACCAAGTGTCACACATCTCAGGTGGACCAACACATTCCTGGATTTTCCCAGATTACCACAAGGTCTCACACAAACCAATGTGCTGGGCCCGACAACATGTGTTTCTAAATATGAAGCTGTGCTGCAGCTGAAACTTTTGTGTTCCCATCAAACTATGTAAAGTCACCTGCTCCTGCCACATCCTCATAGCCAATGGGGAGCGTTTTTTTGACCATGTGTATGTCCAGGAACTGCTAACTGTCTGAGATCCAAATAGGATCCCTAGAAAATTGGCTTCCTTTCCACTGCTCTATGATTGGTGGTGTCTTCTCAGTCCGAATAAGGAAGCCTCTCTTGCGCTGACGAGGTTTAACCACCCCAGATATCGCATTTTGAAGATTATATTCTCAGTCTGGTTTTGAGAACTGACTAGTGCCCCAGGCCGCAGACAGTCACCTGGAATAAGGGACGCTGACAACTTTGGACAGCAATGCTGACTTCTCTAAAAATGCATAAACCGGTAAAAATGCAATAGAGCTCAAGGGGTGTCATACTCTGTGTCTTTTCTGGTCCTTTACTGAAACTGACCCGAATATCGGATATCAGTTTTTTGTTAGGCGGCGGTCACATAAGTAAATCAGAAATTCTTGTGTGGAGAAAATTCAACTTATTTTCTCCTGCCGATTGGACATGGTGCGTGTTGTGCACTCGCATCTGTACTCCGGGCAGTCACGCAGAATTTATTTTTGGATAGGTGGCACACTGACACTGTTCCTGCCGCTTAGCCAACACCACTACTGACTTTGTGTGCACTGATTTCAAAACATTGGAAATACACTTACAAAAATCAACCTCCTGGCATTTGTGGGTGAAAACACACGTTAAACACCGAAAAAAACGGTTTAATAAAGTTGCCAAACAACACTGACATAACCCACTAAAACGGAAGAGAAATATGCACTTAAAACCAGAAATAGCAGAGAAAGTGTAGGCTCTTTGGACAAAAAAGCCTGAGGCTCGCCGATCATTCTTCCAGAGGTGATTGCTAACAAGAAAGCCATCTTCAAGGTCAATAAATCTACGTCAAATTAAGCTATAGGCTGAAATGGTATATGGATTACAGAGATTAGAACAAGCGTTAAATCTCACTGAAGCAAGAGTCCCTTATGGGATGACTGAGATAAAAAAAAGTCCTTCAAAGAAAAATGCCTCATAGCCTCATTTTTCAGTGAAAAGTGTCACTAGGAGTTCTCAAATAAGTTGCAATTGCTGATAGATTATGTTTGCTGTTTTCTGTCTCCATCCTCATATCAGACAAATGAGTAATGGAAGTCAAGGGGCGCAAATTTATCAAGGCTTTGAGTCACCGCAGAGTAACACAAAGGGGTGCAAAGTCTTGATAAAGTATTTACTTTTTTTAAAACGTTTTTTTGCATTGGAATGTTTCCCTTTTAGTAGGGGAGATAGCATTGTACACTGTTTGCACTACATTTTGTCAAGAGGGGTGTGGTACTTTGCGTTCCAACACTACCACCATGGTTTTTGATAAAATGTCAGGTCTACAAAGATTTTAAGACCTGGCTTTGCACCAAAAAAATGTCTTTTGGGGCAGGCACAAAACCAGAGAATGGTTTTAATTTCTCATCACATTTCAAACATTGCATTTGTGCTGCACAATACAGCGCATACAGTATTTGGTAAATATAAAAAAAATGTCTAAGCATAGGGTTTTGTATTAGAAGTGTATTAGCAAAATTGTTTTAGCAATTAAATTTGAAATGGAAGGCTATGGTTTCAGCACAAAACCTACGCTAGACAACACGTACATAGGTTTGCACTGTGATGCAAAGGTGTGCACCTTTAAAGTGAGCCAGCACTGGGACGGGGAGCAGCAGTGTTTACTAAATATGGCTTTGCACTGCACTCTCCCCTTAGCTCAACCCAGCATAACAACTTTGGTTGCTTTGCTGCATTGCACTATTTCTTTGTAAATCTGCCAAAACAAGTAACCTAAGCAAGACTTGAGAGGTTACAAAGTCACTTTCTCTAAATCCCAAATGCAATCCTAAAGCCACTTTATTTTGCAATGTTTCCTGGTTTACTTCTTCCTAGAAGCACACAAAATGACAGCTAGCTTCTGAAACATCCAGCTGTGTCGGTCAGACCTCTTGTCAGATGCTGAAGTTAGAATGCCCACCTAGTGGTATCAAAAGGGGGTCAAGGAGAGTAATTCAATAACACATGAAAGATTATGTAAAAGAGTAATCCTGCAGTGATGTTTACATTCTTGTTAATGTCTTTGTGAATTGCCTCCAAAATATCTAAAGTGGTAATAAAATAGAACTTATTAGGGAATATTCCTGTAAAATTACTATGAACAGAAAGGGCTGCGTCCCCTTTATACTTTTACTAATAAAGAATTGAATGTTTCCGGGCTAGGGTCAGATTTGCCTATAGGGCAATCAGGCAGTGCCCGATGGGCTGGTCTGAAAGATCACTGTGTGAATTATAATTCCACTTGCAGAGCTGGCGGAATTTGATCATTCAGCGTTACGCATGTAACTCGGAGTACCTACTAAATTCCACCAATTGGTGCATGGTGGAATTATTCTGCCATTCGAGCCTTGCAATGTTCATAGGAATAAAGGGAGGCTTGGTAGTGCACAGTCATGAGGGAGATTTGCCAGCTGCTAGCGCGATTTACTGTCACCATGGAGCCTTCCAGCACCATTCTGTGATGTAGTCAATCAGGAGTGGCCACAGGTGCTTCTTGAGTAAAGTTTCTACTTGAGAAACAGCTAAATCAACTTGAAAATACATATGAATATTCTACTCAGTCTGACAGTTCAGGTTGTTTTTTTAGTGCAAAAACTATTTTTTTACTTTACTTTTTTTTCAGCAGGGTGGAAAGTGCCACAGAGACACCAACTTCCTCTTTCTGTCCAGAGGGCTCCTTCCAGTGCTCTGTCCATCTCCTGGGCACTTTTCAATTGGATATCAAGGTGAAATGATCACTCTCTTTGTCTGCAGTTCCTGCTACGTATACATCATTGATTTTAAGGAATTTGGACCTGATTTAGAGTTTGGCGGATGGTGTTACTGCATCACAAATGTGATGGATATCCCATCCTCCGTATTACAATCCCATGATATTTTACGGGTTTTGTAATACGTTGGATGAGATATCCATCATCCAAACTCTAAATCAGGCCCTTTGTTTTTGTGACATCAAAAGTAAGTTACAAAACCTTTTGGATAAGAGTATTGTTTGATAGATGGTATACACCAGTATATATGTGCACTTTTATTCAATGTTTAAATTTGATTGTGGTTGTGGTGGGTGGCCTTTGAGTTGTAGTAGGGGCCTGGTATTTTATGCATTTAACGTTTTAGCTTTTATAAAGGAAAAAGGTTGCATAGTTCAGTACAATTTCTCTATGTTTGTTAATTTTGCACTGTTCAATTATTTTACCATGTGGCCTGGTCTGCCTAGGCGCCATCCATTAAGAGCTAGACATGGGGTATATGAAACAACTGTTTCTGTGTTGTATGCTGTTTTAAAATATATATAATTTAGGCCAGGGATGGCATTTAATTAAATGCAGAATGCGTTTTTTTGTATCTCACATTTTTTCTGCAAAAAAGTGCATTTTAGTGGGGTAATATATTTTGATGCCATGCATGGGGAGGAAGTGTGTTTTTGTAGATGATTTAATTTTTGTTTTTGGCATTGCTGAATTAATCAAAGTCTTTTCTTCATTGCCTCCTTTGTCTAGTCAGTGTGTGCATGTGTGTTTGCCATAGGCCACTATTTTGTCTTTGTTGTCCATGCCATGTGGCAGGTGGCCATTTTGTGTAGTCCTAGGCCTAACTGTGTTCTTTGTTGTTTATGCCTCCTTGCTTGTTGTTATTTGACCATGTGGCTGGCGGCCATTTTGTCTAGCCAGCCAGTGTGCTTTTGCCATAAGCCTACATGTGTTCTTTGTTGTCCATGCCTCCTTGCTTTTTGTTTTGTGACCATGTGGCTGGCGTCCATTTTGTGTAGCCAGCCAGTGTGCTTTTGGCATAGGCCTCCATGTGTTCTTTGTTGTCCATGCCTCCTTGCTTGTTGGTGTTTGAACATGTGGCCAGTGGCCATTTGGGTGCTGATTTATACTTTTTTGGTGCAAAACTGCAGTTTTGCACCAAAAAGTTTAGTACCGGCTTGTACCATTTCTGAGCACCAGCCGGGCACCATATCTATGGAATGGTGCAAGCCGGTCCAAAGGGTAGGCTAGTGTAAAAAAAAATTACGTTGGCGGGGCTGGCGGTATGGAAGAAGGGGGTTTTGCACCAAACAATGACATTAGGCAGGTTAGAGTAAACAAAAATGACTCTAACCAGCCTAGCGTCATCTTCTGAAGCAAAACCATCCATACCACATGACTCCTGTTTTATAAAAGACAGGAGTCATGCCCACCACCCCAATGTCCTGCACAGGGGAACATGGTCCCCTGGACATGGCCATGACACCCAGTGCCATGTAGGGGGGGCCACTTCAGGGCCCCCGATGGCACTTAAAAAACAAATACTTACCTACACTCACCTGGGATGGGCTCCCCATCCTCTGCTGTCCCTCTGGTGTGGGTGGGGGTGTCCTTGGGGCCTGGGGAGGTCACCTATGGGCTCATTCCATTGTGTTCCACCATGGAAATAGGCCCACAGGTCTCCTAACGCCTGCCCTGACCCAAGCGTTAAATAATGGTGCAAAGCAAGTTTTGCACCACTATATGATCCCTCCTCCTCTCCGTGTGTGATTTTAGCCCGGGGGGGGTAAATATGGAGCTAAAGCCATAGAGTCATTTTGTTGCATGTGAATGCCTACTTTGCATCTCATTGACGCAAAGTAGGTTTCCATGTCCAAAAAATGAGTTTAACTCCATAAATTTGGCGCTAGATGGGTCTAGCACCAAAGTATAAATATTGAGTTGGTTTTGCACCGAATTTGCGTAAATAAATGACGCAAATTCAGCGCTAAACAAGTATAAATTTGCCACTTTCTGTAGCCACACGGTGTGTTGAAACATTTCTTCCATTTTCTAGGGGCAGTGATAGAAGAGATCTATGCCTTTTTGTTCATTTTTTCATGTGTTCCCCTGAAATCAGTTTAATGTGCGTTAGGGTCATTGTAGTGTGCATGTACAGTGTTTATGTAATAATATATGCATTTTTAGGTCAGGCGCGCAAGAACCTTTTGAGCTTCTGTAAGTATTCAGTGGGCTTTTAACCAATCCCATCTTATGCTCATCACTTTCACTCATTTGTTGGGCTTGCCTTTCAAAAATCCCTTGATGTCATTGGTAAATGCTTTACGTTTGTCCCGCTTTGGGGCGGTTTTGTTACCACCTTGCAGACTGACCATGTTACATGGATTATTGCATGATTGAAGATAGACTTCAGTGTGGGTGAACTATTATTTTCTTTTGTCTGTCACCTTCGTGCTCCATGGTGGCCATGGCGCTCACAGGGCAAACAGCGCAGAACAGCAGCGCAAACTCCATCAGCAGTATTGAAGCACTGGTCACATTATTCACACTGTTACTTAATCAGAGACATTTCTTTTGGCTCTCCCCTTCATGCTCCATAGCTTTCACAAAAACACTTGTAATTGATAAATGCTTTACATAAAACAAACAGAAATCCTCAAAGAGGATCTCCTGACACAGGGGGGGAGCCAATACTACAATATTCACAGCACTCAGGAAACTCGCCCCATAAGGCTTTGCAAGCATTCTTTTACAAAACGTTTTTGCACATAACTCAGCCTGTGGTGGTCCTAGGACAATGGGACCACCACCACAACATTCAACACAACACACTCTTTCTGTCTAGGTCATCTCTGGGTCCCAACAATAGGTCAGTGGGGACCCCAAAATAATAACCCCCGCCCACCATTCAGTTTTGAACTTTTGTTTTACAGCTCAGAGTAGTTAATTTTTTAAGGGCCTAGTGGATAATAGCATTGCACTATGCCTGCCAGCTCTAAAAATTTGTAATAAATTATGCTCTCTAGGGGCTAAATATATGCTTGCCCTGCATTATTTTCTGTCATTCTGTTTTCATTTGGTTACAACCTTTAGAGGCTAACTATATGGTTACATGAGCCTTATAATTGCAATTTTTACTGTGGTGTTTTCTAGGGGGTGTTTTGAGCATTACAATTAATATACTACAATATTTGCAGCACTCAGAAACTTGCCCCATAATTCTTTGCAAGCATTCTTTTACAAAACATTTTTGCCCATAACTCAGCCTGTGATGGTCTTAGGACAATGGGACCACCACCAAAACTTCCACAACAACATGCTCTTTCTGTCTACATCACCCCTGGGCCCCCACACTAGGTTGGTGGTGACCCCAAAATAATAACCCCCCCACCATTCAGTGTCTGTTTAAGCTCTCTCATGGCTGGACCTTATGTTTTTACAGCTGAGTAGTTTGTGTTTAAAGGGTCTTGTTTGTAATACCATTATAGTAGACCTGCTAGTCTTGAAAAGGAGCAATGCACTACGTCCTCTAGGGGTTGAATTTATGACTTCACTGCATTATTTTCTGCCATTCTGTTTTCATGTGGCTATGCCCTCTATTGGCTAACTATATGGTTACATGACCATGGGCCAGATGTAGCAAGGCATTAGCGCCTCGCAAACGGCGAAAAACGCCGTTTGCGAGGCGCTAATGCCTGTGCGCGATGCAGAAACACATTTTGCGAGTCGGAACCGACTCGCAAAATGTGTTTCCGACTTGCAAATAGGAAGGGGTGTTCCCTTCCTATTTGCAACTCGCACCGCGATGTAAGTTGATTTGTGACCGCAAAAGCGGTCACAAATCAACTCGCAGTTACCATCCACTTGAAGTGGATGGTAACTCATTCGCAAACGGGAAGGGGTCCCCATGGGACCCCTTCCCCTTTGTGAATGATCACAAAAATAATTTTTCAGAGCAGGCAGTGGTCCAATGGACCACTACCTGCCCTGAAAAATACCGAAACAAAAGGTTTCGGTTTATTTTTCAAAGTGCAGCTCGTTTTCCTTTAAGGAAAACGGGTTGCACTTTGAAAAAAAAAACCTGCTTTATTGAAAAGCAGTCGCAAACATGGAGGTCTGCTGACGACAGCAGGCCTCCATGTTTGCGAGTGCCCATAGTCGGTATGGGGCCGCAATTTGACACCTTTCTGCATGTGGTTTTGCGAGTTGCAATTTGCGAGTCTCTATGACTCGCAAATTGCAACTTGCAAAACCATACTTACCTACATCTGGCCCTAAGTTTCTTAGAAATGCTATTTTTATTGTGGTGTTTTCTAGGGGCTGTTTTGAGCATTACAGTCAACATACTATAATGTCCGTGGCACTCGGAAAGTCACCCCATAATGCTTTGCAGGGCATTCCTTTTACAGAACATTTTTGCTCAGAACACAGCCTATGGTGGTCCCGGGACAATGGGACCACCTTCAAAATGTGTTTACCACAACATGCTCTTTCTGTCTAGATCATCTCTGGGTCCAAACACTAGGTTAGTGGAGACCCGATAATGACCCATCCCACTGTTCAGTGTATTTGTAAGTTCTCTTATAGCTGGAGCTTTTGTTTTGCACCTGGGTGTAGTTTGTGTTCTAAGGGCCTTGTTTGAAAACAACTAGTTCTTTAGTTACATACAGGACTGAAATATGCAGCAGGGTTGATCTATTAATGTGACAAAAGCAGTCCAATTATAACTTTACAATGTCAATAGCTCCAACTCAAGTAAATGTGAGATCTATTGCATTGCAAATGCTTGTTTCCATTTTCCCCTACACCCCTTTGTCTCCCAAAGGATTTCTCATGCTCCCTAGTGAGACACCAGCAATTGTTTTTTAATATTAATTGATTTTTCAATGCACCCACTACCTGCTACAGATGTCTTAGGTCATAGGCGCACATCAGCATTCACTTTTTTGAAGGATTATTACATTTTTCCCTGCACCTTCAGCCTGTCATTAGTCTGAGTCTTAGGCCATCTGCGTCCACCAGCATTTGCTTTTTTAAGGATGATTCCATTGTTCGCTGTACTCCCCCTGCCTGCCATAGGTCTCCAATGGCACAGGAGCACACCAGCATTCACTTTCTTTGGGGATTATTAAATTTTTCCCAGCACATGCCTGTCCGCTACAGGTGTCTCATTTTAGAGGCACATAAAGCAAACTTTAAATATTGTATGTCATTGTTATCCTAACTGAAATATCATTATACAGTTTGGATTGTCTGTATAAATAATTCAAACTGCAAAAATGCCACATTTCACTGAATGTTTTTCTTATTAGTTTGCCTGGGTGTACAAAAGACATCACCTAAGGTACTGCCAAAAAGAAGGCTGACAAATGACACAATGCCACACCACCTGAGTAATCTTCTGCCTGCTTCCACTTGTGCAACTGTCAACTGTCAGAGCTTGAAGATGGCCCCAAAGAAAGGTGTCCCTGCCAAGAAAGTGGCCAGTGAGGAGAAGAAGGAGAAGAAGAAGCAGATTGCTACCACTGGCGTGCTACCCTACACCTTTTTCAGGAAATGTAGTTTGCCTGCTGTATCGTCCCTTGGGCAGCAAGCTGGTAGCAGCACTTCGGCATCTATGGCTCTATCCCAACCTAAGCCCAAGGCCATGTCTCTCAGAGAGGCAGATACTGCAATCACGGAGATGAGCAATGAATCTGAATTGACCCAATAATTGCAGGAAACTGAGGAAAGTGGACAAGAGAAGCCGCAGTCAGCAACAATTCTTCCTGGGGTAGGAGCAGAACAGGAGGCTGAGTTTCCTGATGAACAAGATGTAGTCTTTCAACTATTGGCACCGTGATCTCCAGCAATAAAAATAAGCTTCTCTAAACCCCCTTCTGATGATATGGACATGTAATGGACCCCGGCCAAGTTCGAGACTCTCCACGAGAGACAAGGGAAAAAGAAAGTTCCTGAAATTCTTAGAACTGTGGATAGGGACGGTGATAAGGATGAGCCTGTTTATACAAAGCAGCCCTGTCAACTGCAGTGTGCCAGCATCACCCATATCACTAACCTCCAAATGGCCCAAGACTCAGTTGCAGGCACCACCTCATACAGTGATGATTCCCCCACAATGCACATTGAGTCTACCACATCCAGGTTCTCTCTGGAAGTCACCTGCATCAATGGCACCACAAAAAAAAACAATCCACGCTACTATAACGGGCATGTTTAGTCAGGAGGGGCCCTACGAACACAACCACCCAGTGGCACATTTGTACAATGGGAAGCTGGCTAAAATGTTACTGCTGGACTTCCTCCCTTTTTCTTTTGTGGAAGGAGTGGGATTATTAGAATTTGTGGAGCCATCTGCCCTAAATAGAAGGTTCCCAGCCGGACTTAGGCCCTGATTTATACTTTTTGGTGCAAACCTGCACTAACGCACAGAAGAATCAGACCCAACGTCTGAAATGGCTTGGTTTCAAGTGGCAGGGCTTAAGTCAAGTGAAGAGGTAAAACAACAGAGGTCTAGCAAGTGGCAGCACCAATGACCATTCAGAGGATGGTCAAAGACTATCTAGATGACCCAAAAAGGGGCAACCTGGATCAAAACCTATTAATCTATTGGTATGTGAAGATGCAACAATGGCCAGAGCTGAGCAGGTTGGCAATAAATTATCTCGCTTGTCTGGTAGCCTGTGTGTCTGCTGAGCATGTGTTCAGTGCAGCTGATGCAGCTGTCACAGTCAGAAGGACCAGTCTCTTGGCTCAAAACATGGAGAGACTGACCATGATTTAAATGAAACAACACTTAGGACCATATTTATACTTTTTTGCACCACATTTGCATCATTTTTTTACGCAAAAGCGGCACAAACTTACAAAATATTGTTGTGTTTTGCATGTTTGTGCCACTTTTGTGTCACAAAATGATGCATATGTGGCACAAAAAAAGTATAAATATGGGCCTTAGTATCACAAGATCACACTGTTCCTGAAAGAGCAGAGGAAGAGGATGAGGGTGATTGGTCAGACTCAAGTGCGTTAGCTGACCAACTTCTGGTTTGAGGATGAACTCTACTTCCTAAGTAGGCCACATTATTGTTGAACTGCTTTCCTAAAAAGGATATAGCCAGAAGAACATTTCTCTGACTTATGGAGCCCCACCATTTATTCACATGTATGGTTGGATTGGAGTTGGACCAGTGTGCACAGAAGACTCCCCAAGAGACATGAAGACAATGCCTGCCTCCATCCCATCCCTATGCTTATTTTTTCATTACCTACCTGGCTGGGCTGCCCCAGTAAAGACATTAGTTTACGAAACTGCCATTGTGTTGCTTCCATGGGAAAAGAGGAGTAACAAAAGACAAATGTGTACCACCATGCTTGGATTGGAACAGGTAACTATTGCACCAATGATTGATATATGCTGAGTGAGTGTGAGTGATGATGATTCATGTGGTGACAGACAATAAGGGTGTTGTTCAACTAATTTGTAAACTTGATTTCAATGATTTGCAATGTTTGGGGGTTGATGGGTGATTCTGCCTGAATATGACTGCCGCTTTAACACTTAGATAGATTTGCTTGAATGGTTCACTTCTTCCTGTACTTTTTTTGGGTTCTTCAGAGACCAGATCAGGCGGTTTAAATAGCAAATTTACACAAAATTCGCAAATTCTTTTGCTCTTCTTGTTCATCAACAGCAGTGCACCACAGGTCTATCTCTCTCAAACTCATGGCTAAATATTGTGAAAGTTGTGAGACTGATCAGCGAGGTACATGCAGCTACTTGACTGGGCTTGGTTGTAAAATTGTTCTCATTTCTCAGTTAGTCACACATGAGTCATCATGACTGCACTGCAGCTTCCTATGATCTTGCTCTGCCTCTTGGTCTACTCTCATCAAGCTTACCGTCTCCTTGACTCTACAATATCTACATTTACTGTTTTACAATCAGCAGGCCTTCTTTTTGGCAACAAACGTCTTATAACACTCCTGCATGCCTTACCAGACTGATCAGCCATGCACCCAAGACAAACAACCCAAGACGAATGCAGGTGTAATGCAAAATTTGACATTTATTACTGTATCATTTTTCTTTTAACAATCATAATTTTTTGAATTGTGTGGTTTCACTCCTCCCTGTTTTGTATTTTTCATACCTAGATGAAAGAACAATTAGATAATAAGTATTTATTGGGCCTCTTGGGCTGAAAAACTGTTTGTATTGCATTAATGCATTGAACTAAACTGGGTCATTCCTTCACTTCCCTCCACAACAGATTTAGTGATGATGAGGTGCTGCTCACTGACCTGATGAATATTGTTCTTGTGTAGTGTTTGTCTTTGTTATGCCTTTCCCCAACTCCTTGTTCCAGTCCATTCATCAAACCTCTTATCCCCTTCCTCCAGGCTGAGTGATATATGGAGGTGTGACTTACAAACGTATACCATAAATGGATCATATATGGTGAAAGGCACACCAACTTACTGTGGGATCTTCTTTCCTGAACAATAGCCCATGTCTGCACCACTTACAAACTCAGGCATGAAAGGGATAATATCATCATAGTGCAGAGTTAGAACAATGTATGTTCCAGTGTTTCACTATAGGTAGTACTAGTGTGCACTATCTGGCCTGATTCACAAATTTAAAGTTGCACATTGGCCGTAAGTTTACTCCTGCAGTTTAACTGAACTACAAGAGGTTTACCATTACATGTAGTAACCTTAAGATTAGTAACTGACTAGTAGCAGTATTGATAGCGATTACTTAATGCTCACAAAGTTACTGTTTGTAACGTTACTGATGGAAAAGTTACTAGTTGTAAACTTACATTGCAAGAGTCAGTAAACTAACACCATAATCGTAACTTTACCTTTGTGAATCAAGCCCTCCCTATGATACTTGAAAAATCTATGCATTATAGAGTAACCAAACCTTCTCCTCCTGAGTCCTGACTCCTGACTCGAGGATTTTGTAAGTTTAGGTCTATTATGTTTTATAAATTAGACCCACATTGCTTAGAAGTCACTACTGCTAGTTTTTGTAATAGGTTTTTTTGTCATGGTGGTCTGGGCTCAGTCTTTGATGACCCATTAACTCTGTGTTTTCTTTCAGTCTAGTTGCCTGTGACTAACAATCTTTCTGAATACTCCAGCAGTTGAAGTTCACTTCATTTGGAATGGGTGAGAATGAGCTTTGTAATGTCTTCCCTGTTAGCACAAGAACACTAATGCCTCCACCATTAATAAGAAAGCCCTTTTGGGAAACCCTGAAATATGGTTTGGGAAGACTGCAAGAGGGACTTTCGCCTAATCAATTCAGGTAAGAACTTGAACAACTAGTTGATGACGTAGCAGTGAAGTTGTCCTTGGGAAGGAGAGATAATATTATTACATTTTAATGTATGTTGGCAGACTCCACACTGGGAAAATAGTTACAGAGGGTAGGACAAGGGCAGTTACTATATTAACTACTATACTGTATAATTGATTGGTGTCTGGGTGCTGTAAAACCTCAAGTGAAACAGAATTAACCACTCTTCTGTTCCCGAACAGTGACACTCTGTTCGTGGTGAAATAATTAATTACTGGACTGCAGGAAGTGGTAAGCAACCTACTATAGAAAACATACATGGTAAAGGACCTCAGGTAGGGAAAGTCTAGGGAGAAAAGTCCATGTATAATGTGTGACAATTTCAAAGAGCAGCTCTGTGTTGCACTCTTGTGTCAAAATAAAACTCAACAATGCTATACTATGCCAACTAGCAGTGGAAAGACAGATAATGATGTCAATGAAAAAAAGTAAAGCCCATTTATTTTTACTAGGACCCACCTTCTCTACCTACAACAGGCCCACCCACCCCCCAAGCAACAAAGTATCCCAAAACAAAGTCCAAAACCCTTTCCCCAGATTTCTGCCCTTACCACCTTCTTTATCTACAACATGCACTCCCATTAAAACAAAACAAATAATAAAAAAGGGCTTTGTGGACATCTATCACCTTGGCCGAGTTCTGCTGCCCATGATGGAGCAGTGCCGTCTCGCACATCAGGTGGCATAGCTCACACAGGATGCAGTGCACGGTATTGCATCTGAGGAGGGGAGTCTGGTAGGGGCATGAGCGGCAGTGGACCCTGGCTGAAGTTGGCAGTGGCGGCGGTCACATGGCTGAGTTGGAGGCAGGCATGGCTGGCTGTCCATGGAACTTGAGGCCTGTGCATTCTCGTCTTCTTCCTCAAGAGCCACCAGTCGGCGATACTCTGCAGCCACTGCCTCCAACTTCTGCTGCCGCAGCTGGGTGGCTGTCTCTTGCTTTGAATGGGCAAAGCACAGTTTGCTTCCTTTTGCCAGCTCCAGCAGCAGCATTAACTATATCAAGAAAGTAAGAAGAACCACATATAAACACATGAATTGTGATGCTCAGCTCAAACACATGTTTATACTGACTATAATGACACAGTACAGTAGCAAAATATTGCTGTTGCCCTAGGGCCATTGGAATTTAATTTGGATGTGATGATTGATGATATTGATTAGTCACACAGACTTGGACAAGTTTTTCCCCCCATGCATCACATCATAGCTAGGTAATCAATCATAGCTCTGACTGTAGGGAATAATTAAGCTAGAACACCAACATAATCAATACAAAACATGATTTTTTTGTTCAAAGTATTTCATACCAAAACTGAACAGACACTTTATGTGTGTTAAAAATGTATAACCTGCCAATAATAAGCAAGGTGTATTTGAATTGCATATGCTGTACAATTAATACTTGACAATGCAACGTTAACAGAGTCGTGCTGGTGGGTCTGCTTACTCTCCTGCATGTTTTTGGGGCAGCAAAGATGTACCATGTTATGGTACTAACTTATAATCCCAATGACCCTGCTCTTCTCCAACTCCCTCTTCAATATTTGTACCCTAACTCCAAACTGAGGTTATAGGCTTAGACTGATGGAGTTGGGCATATGGGACACACTTGGTGATAACTGATATCCCATCCAATGTATTACGGTAGACAGTAAATAGAAGAATATAAATAATGAACTGTAGTGCATCGAATGGAATATTTTGTTTGTCATAAAGTATTCCATCCACCAAAATATAAATCAGGCACTTAGTCCTGTATTACACTGAGGCCTTTTATTCTCTAGAAGTACCTTCACTTGGCAGGAGGGAACATCAGTACACAAGGAGGTAAGTAATAGGGACTGCGCTAAGTAGAGGTTTAGCTTTGGAATGATTAGGTGTCACTGATCATGTACTACTCTTTTGCTTCTCGGTCACATTGATTGATGGTAGGAAAAGTATTAGAACCTTCAATCCTTAATGGAAGACATAAAATATGACTTCACTTGTGCAGAAAAATGTGGCATGAACATCACAAGCTGAGATAGAATTTACTTTTTAGGTAGACTGGGTCAGAAAGACAGAATGAGTAAGTGAAGCACTAGTAGGTGACTGAGTGGGCACGGGGAATCACACCTTGTCTTCGGTTTGTGCACTACAGACTTTGGAGGTCATTACAACCCTGGCGGTCGGTGTTAAACTGGCGGTAAGACCGCCAACAGGCTGGCGGTCTTACTTTGTGGAATCATGACCACGACGGTTACCGCCATGGTCATCCGCCAGTTCTCCGTTCCGCCCGCCAGGGCGGAGATGACCTCTGGGCTGGAAACCTGGGTCTCCAGCCCGGCGGCCATCACAATACCGCTGCCGGTATTTTGACCCGCCTTACCGCCGTGGATTTCCAGCGGTAGGAACCGCCATGAAATCCATGGCGGTAAGCACTATCAGTGCCAGGGAATTGCTTCCATGCCACTGATAGGGGTCTCCCCCACACCACACCCCCACCCCGACTCCCTCCTGCACCTCCCACCACCCCTGCCACCCCCCAAAGGTGGCAGGGCCCCCTCCCCACCCCGACCCCCGACATTACCTTACACATACACACTCGACACGCATGCAGGCACCACCAACACACATACACGCGCACACACCGACATACATGCCAACATCCACACACACAGTCAGACACGTACACCCACATTCACACAAACACGCACACATCCATACAGACATACCCACAGACATACACGCACTCATTCCCAAAACACGCAACACCCCCGCAAGCATACACGCACTCACACACCCCCTACATACACAGACGCACACCTCCATGCACCCACACAACACCCAACACCCCCCTCCCCTAACGGACGATCGACTTACCTGTTTCGTCGAACCACCGGGAGGGGACGGGAGCCATGGGGGCAGCTCCGCCGACACCAGACCGCCAACAGAACACCGCCATGCCGAATCACAGGCCGTGATTCGCTGGGCGGTGTTCTGTTGGCGTGGCGGTGGAGCAACCTCCACTTCCTCGTTGCCCGCAAGTATGGCTGTTGGTGGCTCTCCGTCGGAAAAACGACGGAGGGCAGCCAATGGTCATAATACGCCGAGCGGCAAACCGCCAATACTGGCGGTCTTCCGCACGGCGGTCCCTCTGCGGTCTTGTTAAAAAGACTGCAGAGGTTGTAATGACCCCCATAGTTTGCTCTGCTGCTGTGTGCTGCAGAAACACATGATTTTACTGCCAGCAATGACTGCATCACCTGATTACAACGCACCGCAGTTTTAGGACTGGACTCCGGAGGTGATGGGCAGGACATTTACCTCACTCAACCAATACAGTATTGTCAATAAGAAAGCAAGGTGACTTGTCTCTGCCACCACTGGGACTTCTCCCTCTCCCTAGAATGTCTGCACCTCTACCAACATCCCTGCGACAGCCCTGCTGGTGGTTCGTGTGCCTGGTGAAAAACATTTTGGACCTATTTTAGATACCAGATAGCCACCTAAATACAGTATTTATTTTACACAAGGTACAACAGCAGTTCCTCACTACAGTTAGGTTAGATATCAGTATCTTCTTCTATTGAACGTAATCACTTTGGGATGTTTGTGTTATTGCTTAACAACATTTTAAAAACCATGTAGTCATTGAGTCAACCCAAAATAGTTTCTCCTAACTGAGCGATAGGATTAGGATTTAGGATAAGGGAAGGGCATAAGGAAGGCTACAAATGGATAAGGGATAGAAAGGGATGCAGAGGACATATGGTATTTGTTGTGACCATTCCTGCCATGCTGCACTGTCATGGAAACTGCGAGTTTAACGCAACATTGGGGGTCCAGAACCACGATGATCACTCTATATCTGCTTCTGTACTTTTTGATTGATCAAGAAAGCCACCAACATGTTTGGTAACTAGAGTACTACTTGGGACTGGCTGTGCGATCCTCTTTACATTACCAAAAATATTTTCCCTTCTTAGAACTACACAACAGAACATGTAAAAGAGGGACAAGAGAAACTTACAAAACAAGGGAGCAGAAGAAAGATACAGACAGGGTAAAGCCAGCTGTGGAAACAGGAAATATAGAAAAAACACAGGGAAATTCAGGGATAGCAAACAACATCCAACATGGAAAATACTAGTAAGTATACACAAGGGCATACTTTTAGTAGTGGGTAATAAAAATGACTTACAGGATGCAGCATTACCATCTGCTGCAGTGCCAGTAGTGGTACCAGTCACACCTTCCACAGCGCTGGTAGAAGCCCGCCCAGATGCCTTCTTGCCCTTGAGCGCTGAAGAAAGAAGATAAAAAACAATGATTTGTGGTATTCTGTACAAAAAACACTTTGGCAGGCACAACATTGTACTTCTAAATCAGATAGACTATTCCTTGTTTCATAATACTAAATCTCAAACAATAACATTTTGAACTCTTCATGCATTCCAAAGAATGATCTTTGCTTCTCCGCCCCATTTTGATGAGTCAATTTGGTGGTCCCCTTTGCATGCTACACATCCAGCCAAGCCAAAGAGAAGAACATGAGTTATGCAGCACCCCTGATACTATCTTGATTGCAAGGGTGAGTGACATGAGAAGTTGACAATCATGTCTAAAGTCAGCCGAAACAAGCACCTGCCTAGCTCAAACTGGAACAGAATCCTGGAAGTATAATACACTTGATTTCTACTCCCCTCCTTTATTCTTAACTTAGTGCCTTCTTCTTCCCCATTAGACTGGCACCATGCATCACTACTCTATCAAGGGTGTGTGTTGCCCTTGCCTCTAAAGATTGTTTTGATGCAGGGAGGTGTCCTTTCCTGTACAAAACAATCAGATGTACTGTGCCATGTAACATGGCACCCTTGCACCCTCATGGGGCATGGGTGCCTGAATTGGTGTGCTAGGAAACACTCAGTGTGGCAGCGCAGGGAGAGAGCAGGAATGAGACATCTTAATAAATACATGACACATTCCTGTCCTGTCCCTTTGACGCTTCTATCAAAACACAAGGGCTGTCTACTCCACAAGAACCACTGCATCACACTGATGAAGAAGTAAGGCTGACGTTCGCAGCCCGCTTCCCTGCCTCATGTCTTGACTAATGTCTTCCACATTCTCCACTGATTTGCAGTGCCTCACTTATGCCTACAAACACCGGCCTCGCGCCCTTGAGGCTGGTGTTTGCAGCTATTAATTTTGGGTTATCTAGCATACCCATGACCACACACAAAGTTAGTAATTATTAATTCCTTCATCCCTTAACTCTGTTGGTCCTGATGAGACCTAATATCCTAAAGTTGGTCGAAACGTAGTCAACAGCTTTATAATACAAACAAGCCAACTTTGATATTCCCTGGATTGATATATGGGCATGGATTTATAATAACTCATGTGGCTTGTGGATGGTTATATGGTTGCTTTTTCTCGTTCTATGGACCACGTACGTTTATGTTGTTTTCTTTGTTACCTGTATGTACTGTATATATATTATTGTCCTGTTTGGTTCAGTTTTTTTCATGTGTGACACTGTGCGCCTATATATAAGTATATATATATATATATATATATATATATATATATATATATATATATATATATAAATGTTTGAATAACTTGCTTTGACTACTCTTTCTTCCACTGTTGTTTTGTGTTATTCTATAAGTAAGTATATCACTAATAAGAATCATTGTTTCATTAAAATACTCTCCCTTTGCCGCAGCACAGCAAATTGTCTTACTGCCCTGCATGAAATTTTGATAACTCTGGGTGCTGGTACCTGGTGCACTCTGCACTGGTGAATTCATATTACATCATGCCCACACTCCTTTTAGAACAAAGACAGTGGATGCAACTGCAAGCACTCTCTGATGCTAAAATTGCTTTTATTTAAATGAGCGGCACACACAAACACTAACTATAACTCGTGCCCCCGCCATGCACAGTTTTGTCCTCAATATTTTTACTGCAAATGTTACATTGATATTATCAATGATGTTATCAAAGATGTCATGAGTGGTGTAATAAGTGGGTAATTAATAGTGCATGATGAGGGCGAAAGTTAAAGTTACCTTAAGGCACGAGTTATAGTTACTAGAGCTAACCATAACTATAAATTCTGAATTTCTATGGTTTTGTGTGAGTAAATTCAGGATCAGACTATAACCTCCCTTCTATGGTTTTTTAGCTCTATTTCCTAACTATAATGTTCCTGCAACCTTTGTTTTTTTCAGTGAATTTCTAGTTTTTTTTCCAATGTAAATTAATTTTAATTACTATACATTAATCCAACCTCTGCCATGCACGGCCTTCAGCAGTGTGTGGTGGGGTCTGGCCTGTGACTAGGCTCTGCAACCAAACCCCTATAACCAGAGCCATGCACGGCAGAAGGTCATGCGTGATGCTGGGTATAGAGCTTAAAGGGTGCAACATTATATATATAAATTTATGGGGGCCTATGGGCCCTGCCGGACCCCGGGCCCACCACCTACCTAACAAAAATTGTTGAAGGGCAACATGGACCCCCCCAGCCCCTGGGACCACCACCTCCCAGTGGCTACAAAACATTATTTTTAGGGGGGGGTCGCATGGTTCCCCCAGGCTTTGGGGACCACCACCGCCCTGGGGCAACTTTAAATAAGTATTTCAGGGGATCATGGGGACCAACACCCCTACGGGGCTACACAATTATAAAAGTTAGGGGGCCGCGCAGACTCCTGGATCCCATGGACCACTACCTCCCGGGACATATTTGAAAAATGCAGGAGGCCGTACAGACCCCGCCCCCGGCCCTGGGGACCCTCATTTCTCTGGGGCTACTTTATAAAAATTGTTAGAGGGGGTCATGTGGACCCCCCGGGCATCAGGGTCCACCACCTTCCTGGAACTATGTTAAATAAATATAAGGGGGGACATGCAGACCTCTGAGGGCCCGGGGACCACTACCTTCCAGGGGTTACTTATTAAAAATATTTTAGGGGCCACACGGACCCCGCTGGTCCCTGGGGACCACCACCAAGACAACAAATTTCAAATATTGAGGGGAGTGCATGAATCACCCCAGACCTCGGGGACCACCACCTTCCCGGGCCCATTTTTGTAATTTAAAATGGGAGGGGGCACACGGCCCCCTTCCCCATGCCAATTTTGGCCCCAGGGACCTCATCCCCTGGGACCTGGCCATGTCCTCCTGGGTGCTCTGGCCCCACCCAGGGTACCCAGTAGTGCTTCATGGAGACTGCAGGGGAAGGCCCATGGCCCCTGCGGTCCCAGCTGGCTCCTGTGCCTTGCGGAAGCCAGCAGTGCTCCTGCACTCAGGGAGCTGCTCAAAATGCACCTCCCTGCATGCTGGAGCAATGTTTCAACTCTTTCCCTGCCTGCATTGAAAGAGATCAAAACTCCACTCCCATCAAGCAGGAGCAGTTTTAGTGCTCCCGCTTGCTGGAGCGGAGTTATGTTTGCTTTTTTTTGGCAGGAGCTATCAGCTCCCGCCAAGCAAAAGCAAGCACCTACCTCCTGAGGGAGGGCACCTCAGGAAGTAGCAGGAGCTGGCCCTGCAGGGTGATGGTCCCCAGGGCCATAGAGGTCTCCAGAGGGGGGGCCCCAGGGAGGTAGATATAGCCCAGGAGGGGGGGCCCTCTCTGTGTTTTCACAAATTTTAATGGCCCCGGGGAGGGGGTGTCCCCGGGGACTGGTGGTTGTCCGCATGGCCCCCCATTTATTTTTCAAAATAGCCCGGGGAGGTGGATGTCCCCAGGGGTCCCCATGCCCCTCGCTTGATTTAATTTCTGAAGCCCCTATGAAGTGGCGGTACCCGGACCCCATGGGGTCTGCGCAGCACCCGCATCTTTTATTGATTGTTCACCGGGCAGTCCACACGGCCCCCTTGCTTTAATAAATCCTAGGAGGGGGGGCCCTTGCATCCCCCTCCTTTTACTGTTTTGTCATGCTTTGAAGACCTGGCCCACCCAGGGGCGATAGACACATAAAGCATGTGAGACTGTGCTTTTTTTAATTTCTTGGAAAAATCTACTGATCCAGCCAAAGATTTCTCTGATATTGCTTTTCAAAAAAATACTTTTCAACCCTAGCGGGGTCCCAGGGTGGCCCCTGGCCCAAAGCTAAGGGTTAGGGTTTACATTCCCTGACCCCTTTCCTTTTTTTTTTTACTCTTTTTTTGGGGATTTAGCTGAAGCCAAGTCTCAAAATGGCTGCCAACACTTCTTGTTTGAAGTATTGGCAGACAATCAGATCTCAGGAGGAGATCTCTCTGGATCCACGTCCCCAGGTATACACATTTATTTTCCTTTTAATATCTCAATATAATCAAGCAATTTTGCCCCAGGGAGGTGGTGGTACCTGGGCATGGGAGGCCCTTCCATACTATTGAATATGAACCCAGGAGGGTTGGCAGTCTCTGGGCATAAATAAGCCCAGGAGGGGGGCTCGTGCACCCCCCTCCTTTATGTATGCCCCCAGGATCTGGCCAACCCCAGGGCTTTAGTGTACACAAGAGCAGAAGACTGCAAATTTGTGAGCTTGTCAAAGTGCTTTTTTACCCTGCGGGGGCCCAGAGCTAAGGGATCAGGGTGTCCCTACCCTGGCCCCTTTTGTTTTTTTCCATCTTTTTTTCTGGGATTCAGCTGAAGCCGAGTCCCAAGATGGCTGCCAACATTTCCTTGATGTAGTGCTGGCAGCCAATTAGATCTCAGCACGAGATCGAGAGGGCTTGGGAAACCTTCACGTCCCTATGTATACAAATTTGTTTTTTCTTTAGTTACTAAAAAACTACTGAACAGATTTACACCAAATAATAAAAAGGTCTCTTTCTGGACCAAGAGCTACCTTTCTGCCAAATTTGGTGTAATTCCGTCCAGCGGTTTTCGGCTGTAGTCGTGTTCAAAATCCCTATGGAAAAATGCATGGGGTAAATGCATTTTGGCCCCCCTTTTTCTTGGTCCTGCTTGATGGATCACCCTGAAACTTTCCAGACAGCAGTTGAAGTGAAATTGTTTTGGGAAAATTTTGTGAAGGCTCATCAACCGGCACCCAGTGACACCGTCTCACACATATTCTCACACCCAGAGAGACAGGCTCTGTGACCAACTCTCGGCTATGCATGGCCAAAGGCCGTGCACAGTGTGGGGTTGGATAGTTAGTGGGGTTGGCTGCAGACCCTGTGGCCAATCGCCATGGTGCACAGCTAAAGACCATGCCCAGCACAGGGTTTGGTGATTATAGGGGGTTGGCTGCAGGCCCTGTGAAAATTACTCTACATTAAAAAAACACATTACAAATCACTTAAAAAACCAAAGGTTACAGGGAGGTGATAGTGAGGAAATAGAATTTCTAAAAAACGTAGAAATTCCCTTAAAAAAAACAATGGTTACAGTGACGCTACAGTTAGGTTCTGAATTTACTCACACAAAACCAGAGAAATTCAAGTTATCGTTAGAGTTATAACTACAACTTGCAGCCTAAGTTAACTATAACACGGGCCATCGCCATGAACTGCCAATTACCTCAGATATTACCACACTCATGACAACTTTTATAGCATGAATATAAATGTCAGTGAAACATTAGAAGTCAAATCATTGAAGAAAAAACTGTGCATGGTTAAAAGGTTAAAACTAAAAGCAATTTTCTTTTCTTTTGAATCTCTTTCTATGCTATCAGTGATGACTTCCGGGCCAGTATAAGGAGTTTAAAAAAGGGGTAAAGGATGTATGTGAAGTTCAGAGATGCGCAAGTGCTAGTGCTGCTACATAGGCCACCAGAACCCTGCAGACGTGAAAATGTGAGTGCCCATTTATCAGTTATAAAGTGTGGAAATACATAATATCATATTGACTTTAAACTGACATAAATATGGATGCATTTCAATAGGACACGAAAAAACAAGCATGGAAAAGCAGACAGAATGTCAAACAAATAAATGTGAAACTCGAAAGCCTAATTTAAAGTCAGTCAACCCAAGGTTATTACTTAAAAGTACAGAACAGTAAGAAATGAGAATAAATCATGGTAGTGTAAGCCTCTTGTCCTAACTGTCCAAGAAGTATTTCAGAAAATAGGCATGGGGTTATTGCCCTGTAGTGCTGTTCTGGATTTCGGTGGCTCTCTTTTAGTGTAAGAAACTTGCTAGAGAGGGATCTGTAGCACTGGTATACTAGCGGATTGCGCTCACGGTTGTCGAGTGCAGAAGCCGGTGTGAGTTTGGCGTGGCTTCAAACTAGGGGTGGGTGGTGGACTCCGCTCCACTCGCGGAGTTTGCAGAATTTTTCCCACTCTGCTGAAAGCGTGGAGTTCTGAAAAACTCTGCGGAGCGGGGTAGAGTTTTTTTCCTCATTCGTGCTCACCAATGTTAAGCGAGAGGTATGGGACAGCTCTGCATCTATTTAACAGATTTATATAGTGCATGAGCACCAAGAGGTATGGGACAGCTTTGAATCGATCTGACAGATGTATATAGCGCATGAGCACCGAGAGGCACAGGACAGCTTTGGGTGTATTTAACAGATGAATATAGCACATGGGCACTAAGAGGTATGGGAGAGCTTTGAATCTATCTAACAAATTTATATAGAGCATGAGCACCGTGAGGTATAGGACAGCTTTGAATCTATGTAACAGATTTATTTAGCACATGAGCACTGGAAAGTATGGAACAGCTGTGAATCTATTTAGCAGATTTATGTAGCGCATGAGCACCAAGAGGTATGGGACAGCTCTGCATCTATTTAACAGATGTATACTGTGCATGAGCACTGAGAGCATTAGAGCAGCTTTGAATCTATCTAACAAATTTATATAGAGCATGAGACCTGAGAGGTATTGGACAGCTCTGAATCTGTGTAATAGATTTATGTAGCACATGAGCACTGAGAGGAATGAAACAGCTTTGCGTCTATTTAGCAGATATACAGCGCATGAGCACTGAGAGCAATGCGACAGCTTTGCATAAATTTAGCAGATTTATGTAGCGCTTGAGCACTGATAGGATTAAAACGGCTTTGAATCTATCTAACAGATTTATATAGCGCATGAGCACCGAGAGATATGGGACAGCTTTGCATCTATTTAGCAGATGTACATAGCGCATGAGCACCGAGAGGTATGGGACAGCTTTGGATGTATTCAGCAGATGTATACAGCGCACGGGCACCGAGAGGTATGGGAGAGCTTTGCATTTATTTAGCAGATGTATATAGCGCGTGAGCACCGAGAGGTATGGGACAGCTTTGCATCTATTTAGCAGATGTATATAGCGCACGAGCACCGAGAGGTATGGGACAGCTTTGCATCTATTTAGCAGATGTATATAGCGCGTGAGCACCGAGAGGTATGGGACAGCTTTGCATCTATTTAGCAGATGTATATAGCGCACGAGCACCGAGAGGGATGGGACAGCTTTGCATCTATTTAGCAGATGTATATAGCGCACGAGCACCGAGAGGTATGGGACAGCTTTGCATCTATGTAGCAGATGTACATAACGCGTGAGCACCGTGAGGATTGGGACAGCTGTGAATTGCACCTGCAGCAGTGACACAAGGGCTGTACAATGAGAGTGACACGTGGGTGAGGACAAAGGGGGGAAGGAGAGAGCCGGGAGGAAGGGGATGGAAATGGAGTGGGTGGAATTATGACACTTTGCTTATAACGCTCTTGATTGTGTACAAGCAATAATTCAGCAGCAACATCATCACACACCCGGGAAACAATAATGCGGCAAACCTTAGTCAAGAAAGTTATAATTTTTAAAGATCACATTCATCTTTTGTGGAAGGGAAATGGTTGGTTGTGGCCAACCGAAAATGACCTCAATAGCAACTTGTATATCTGGGACTTACAGCAATTTATGAGCTTTAGCCTCTGCATTTTCCGCTCAGCAAATTCCCTCAAGCTTGGAAGGAAACAGGCAGCCGGATTTACAAACAAAGACTGAAGAATGCCGTTTGATGTAACTTGATCCCTGAAATGCTGCTACGCATCCCTTTTACTGCAGAGCTCTCTGAGCCAAGAAGAATTTATTTAAAGTCATTTCTTCTCTCCGCTGGAGTGGGTATAGTTTTGACTGCTATAAACTGCTACAATAGGAATATAATTTTGGTCTTACTGCTAGATATTAGGGCAAAGTACTGGAAGATGCAGTGGCATCTGCTTATAGCCATATTTGATTTTGCACTTAGGCCCATATTTATCATTTTTTATCGCCGCATTTGCGCCGCTTTTTGACGCAAAAATGGAGCAAACTTAGAAAATACTATTGTATTCTGCTAGTTTGCACCGCTTTTGCGTCAAAAAAAGACACAAATGTGGCGCAAAAAAGTATAAATATGGGCATTAGTTTGTCAATAATGCATAACTTCTTTGTCTTACGATCACCCATACGACTGGCTCTAGTCTTCATCACGGAGTTTTATTAGACCTTTCAATGTGTGTTGACATTGTTCTTCTGGGCATCCTGGAAAGCCTTGGGTATTTTTCCTAGATGAGAACATTGGATTGTTGAGAGCCCATGAAGACAATGAACTGACTTTAGGTCAACAATATACATTATAGCCTTTGACCCAGGTCAGAAGAGCTGTAATGCTTTTAGAACATTCTACCCACTTTTTTATGATGATTTCTATGTAAGCATGTGTACTTTTATGGCAACACGCCGAATAAAGTTATTTTGACTGACTGACTGACATTCTACCCACTCAGGCTTGAATATTGAACAATGAAAGGGAGAAACAGATATATAAGCAGCGGAATGTTCTGGGCAGATGGTCTATCCGAACATTATTGGCCCAGAACCGTGCCATTTTTTATTAAAGATCTATTGTTCACTACACAAAAGCACAACTTTCTCTGCATGCTACCCCACATTATGAAAAAGAAATGTGAGGAGTTCCCCAACTTCTCCACTGAGAATGTAAAAAATATCATACTCTCTCAAATGTCACCCCGAAAGACCAAAGGCCAAATAACTTTTTCCAAACATATAACACCAGATGGTCCTTAATTGAATAAATCACCATCGAGAATCTGATTATCATCATCACCACAACAAGACCCTCCTCACTTTTTCCTAAGCCCATATCACCCGTTTTACTCAAAGAGATTAGTGGATCGGTGACTTGTTTTCAGTTGTACCTTATTAAATCAACTTTGAATCAAGGATCAGTACCAGAATGCCTAAAAATTGGTCAAATCACTCTGCTCCTGAAAAACAAGGAGAGGATCCTGAAGCCCTAAAGAACTTTTGGCCAATAAACATTCTCCTGTACCTAGAGAACTCCTTAGAACGCTGTGTAAAAGCCCAACTAAAATTGTTCCTAGAGGAAAGTGCTTTATTAAATGAGCTGCGGTACGGATTAAGAGCTAATAGCAGCAGAGAAACCACAACCCTAAAAGTACTTACTGACGCAAACCATATTTTAGTAAAAGGTGCCTCATGTTTGTTTGTCATCCTCACAGCCATAGCAGCCTGTGATGCAGTAACACATGAATGCCTCCTTAAAATACTAAAGGCCAGGCTAACAAGCAACTGGCGCAGCATGGCACTGCGCCAAAATTGGCAGCACCATGCTGCATCAGTTCTGAAATACAGGGATGCGCAGTATTTACAAAAATACGGCGCACCCCTGTGTTTCCCCTACTGCTGGCACTGAATTTAGCTGTCAGCGCCAAAGTGCAAGAGTGCCTTTGTTCAAGGAAATTATTGCTACTGTGCGGGAAGGTGTCCTTTCCTGCACGTAGACAATCTACAATGATGATTTGGCATTTCTATGTCTGCTGCAGAATGCAGCACACATAGAAGTAGCAAATCGTCATTATTGAATGACTGTTTATATGCATGAAGGGACATCTTCCTGCACATAAAGAATCATTCATGGCCTTTTGTTCTTTCTATGTGTGCTGTAGAATGCAGAACATATGGAAAAAGCAAAAACAAGGAGAAATACAAATATTTCTCCTAGTTGTGCCATCCTAACGCCACCCCTTGGTTGCCGTTAATTTTTGCTACTGCCACATATTTATAATTCCTTGTAAATCTGGGCAGCATTAAAACCAGTGGGTGTTGCAGTGGAACGCCCACAGCAACATCCATTGCACGCCCCTCTGCCACAGAAAAGTGTGTCAGAGGGGCCCATATTTACAAGGCAGCGTTAAGCCACAAAAAGTAGCTTAGCACCGCCTTGTAAATATGGCGTAGTGCACAGCGCCACCGGAGCGTCACAAAAAGTGACACTCTGGTGACGCTAGGTGCTTGCAAATATGAGAGACGGGTCTGTGTGACACAGTATTTCAGTGTTTTTCTTCAGTCCTGGAAAATCGTAGCCAATGCAACGGAATTGCCAGCTTCAACTCCAATACAGCAGAGCCACACCATGGGGTTCCACAGGGTTCAATACTCTTGCCTACACTGTTCAACATTTAGGTTGAACTCCTCAACTCCATCGTTCATAAGTCTAAGATCACTTACAGTCTCTATCTGGAAGAAACCCAACTCTATCCTCACTGCAGGTCCTATGGGCAAATGCCCATCTCCAACCTAAAATTGTAACTCTAATAACCTAAGATAAAGCTCTATTTTAAGTAGAGCTCTCTGACACCCTTAGGTTTAGCTTGTGTGCTGCAAACTTACTAAATAAATGAATTACTAACTATTTGCAATGATACTTGTTCATATCAATAACCATGAGATGGGGAATTCAGGCATTTTGTAGGAAGGGCCATAAATAGGCCATGTATTATAAGGAATAAAGTACCCCTTGGACCTTAAACATTCAACATTCTCTCCTTCCATTTCTTACCCTCCCCAGATCCACTTTACACCAGCTAGAACACACATTTACCAACTGCTTAGAGCTGAGAGTCTAACGTTTGTCTTCCTTCATGGTAATCATACTGTAAACCTTCATGATGTCTAATTATTGAATTATTTACTTGAGGGCTCTGGATTTGGCCAAGGGTTATCTTTTATTTTTCATGTTTTTATTATTATTGTTTTAATTCACTTACAAAAAAAACTGAAATATACTGATAAATCAAACACTCCTCACGCTTTTACTCCCATATCACTATTAAACCTGCCTGGCTGGTAGTAGACAAGTGACCTCATGCAATGTGACCTCGTCAAGCCCATCGTTTTTAGAAGAAAGTAAGTAGCATTATGGGGCTTGAAGCTTAGAGTCTTCCATCCTATTACATATATAGGCCTATATTCCAAATAGGCATATGTTGGCTAAAAAGTCCAGACTAGCTGAATGAGTCTAACATGGTATGGAGCACTTGGCAGCCAAATAGCAGTGCTAGCCTTAGGGGTGTGTGAACTATGTGGTGGCACTCGGCCCGCAACTTAGGGGGGCCCAAAAATGTCTTCGAAAACTTCACAGATATTTCCCATCAATAGCACAGTGCCTGCCCCTTAGCGCCGGTACCCTCGTCGGCCAGCGCTCTCAGCTGAAGAAGAGCTGGGTGCAGTCAGCTATGGAGATAACAAAAGAGCAATGGGGCAAGGAGGTGGAAGGGAGTGTGTGCACCTCAGAAGCCCTGTAAACTGGCATGTCCCACAGGAAGCAGGAGGCTTTTCATGGTTTCTGTAAACACTGGCTATGCCACTGCCAGCTCCAAGATCGCAGAACTGTAGCAGGCATCATAAGGGCACTATGCTTCCATGGATTACTGTCAGCATGTGCGCTGCATGTAATGTCATTGCCGTAATCTACTGCACTGTAGGAAGGGCAGCAGCCTGTGTGAGTCTTGAAATATGCACAGAAGGAAAAAAGCAGCTGTGTGTGCTGTACATTGTGTATGGTGCCCTGCCACAGGTCAGAGCAATTTATGAACGCATTTCTCAATTCATTCATATCCAGTAAGTATGTTTCCCCATTATCTTCAGTGTGAAAACTTCAAGCAACTTGTTTTAATGTGCACCAGGGATGGCGCATGTCTGGTTGTTTTAACTTGTAGCCTGGGGTGTTGCTCATTTTAAAGTGCAGCTTGGAGAGGTCAACTGTTTTCCACCTTAGATTAGGAGCTTAAGATGTCAAATGTGGTAAAGGATCTACCCATCCTCTTCTGCCAAGCACCATAGTTCCATAACCAGAATACTGCAAGCTTGCAGATACTTTCAAGAGGTCGATAATTTTATCATCACTAGTGTGTATGTTTCACATCCTCCTTTAGCAGACTGACCAAAAATGTCTCCGAAAATTTCAAAGAAATGTACCATTGATGCCAGAGTGCCAACATTGGTGTAAATGATTTTCTTTTTTTTTAGATCAATGATCCACCATGGCCTTAATGATTGCATTGAATATTTAAGCTATAAATTGCAAAAGATAAATCTGTATTTCAGTATTTGGAGTGGGTCATATATAGCAGTCACACCACTATAGGATTCAGTGACTGGGCATATGTTGGAAAATACCAGCATTCGCATGAAAAGTCTGTGGATCATATGGAGCACATACGTTCATGGTATAAAGCACAAAGGAGACTTTCCACTTGTACAGGGATTGATCAGGCAGAGCAGACCTTACTTCAGTCTGAACTCCAATATTGGAGTTCTATTTTGCACAATCCTGTGTCGATAGTACCGTTTTTAGCTAAACGAAACTTGGTTTTGAGGGGAGCCAATGAGAAACTTGGAAATATTCAAAATGCCAGCTGTCTGGGTCAAATAGAACTGCTTGCTGAATATGATGATCTCATGGCAGAACACATTAGAAGAGTTGAGAAAACGGATGTAGCAGTCTATTACCTAGGGAAAACAAATCAGAATGAAATGATTCAACTGATATCACAAAACATCAGAAAAAAAATCTAGATATTATCAGGTCTTTTAAGTATTATTTATTCATACTGGACTGTACACCAAGAGCAAATGACTCTGATGAAGTTGTGTAGTTAATATATTCTCAACTATCCCTTCAGTAGAGGAACACTTCATGGAGTTCATACCTGTAGATGACACAAGTGGTAAAGCCATTAGTGAAGTAGTACTTGACAAACTGAAACATTTAGGAATACCTCATGAACACGGCCATGGTCAAGGTTATGACAACGGCGCTGGTATGAAGAGAAGACATTCCGTGTGCAGAAAGGAATACTAGACAGCAACCCCAAAATAATTTTGATTCCTTGTGCTTGTCATTCTCTTAATCCAGTCTTGCGTTAGGCAGCAAAGTCATCAACTACAGTACTGTCTTTCTTTGGGTATCTACAGAGAATATACCACGTTTACAGCATCAACAAAATTATGGGCCATGCTTACCTCTTGTGTGAGTACTGCAGTTGTAAAGAGGCCATCAAACACACAATGGAAGAGTAGAGTTGAGTGTGTGAAAGTTCTTTACAAATATACCCCTGATGTTCATAGTGCATTGATAAAAGTTCTGGATGTACCTAATCTTGATGGACAGACATTCTCTGAGACCCAGAGGTTACAAAACGAGGCTCACTCATTTCCATTTCTTATCAGCATTGTTATCTAGTATGAGATATTAGGCCAAATTAATAAAGTTAGCAAATTAATGCAAAATATTGACATGCAGTTAGATTTTACCATAGCTATGCTGAAAGTACTGGAGATTACATGAGAGTGTATTGTGACACACAGGATGATTTGATAAAGCTATTGAAATTGCCTCTGAGATGGCCTCAAGTTTTGATAAACCAGTGGAGACTAGCTTTGCGATCGAGAAGAGGACAAGAAGGAAGAAACAACATTTTGATTATGGAAGAGATTGTGATCCAGTAATTGGAGCAGAAGAAAAATTCAAAATTAAATACTTCAATGTCATTGGTGATCAGGCAATCAGCAAACTCAAAGAACGCTGTGAACAAATGGTAATATTTAATGACAGATATGGGTTTGTACACCAAGTCATATCAGGTATACCCTTGGAAACAGGAGAGCTTAAGAAAAAGTGCAAAGATACAGCTACATATTTTGAAGAAGACATCGTAGGGGATGAGTTGATCTAAAAAATTAAAAGCTTCCAGGGTCTGTACAAGAAACGTCATCCTGATACAGATGCAGCATGTGCTGCAGCTGCTCTCACTGTTTTTAAATACATTTATGACAACCACTTGCATGCAATTTATTGCAATTTAAATATCATTCTTGGAATGTTTTGACAGTTCCTGCCACAGTAGCCTCTGGAGAACCATCCTTCTCAAAGTTGAAAATTATTAAGAATTACATGCACTCTTCAATGGCCCAGGACCGGTTGGCTGGCTTGGAGCTGACATCAGTTGAACAGGAAGTTGGTGGAACTCTGACTACAGTGACTTAACAAAATAATTTGCAGGACTGGAGGCAAGAAAAGTTTCTTTTTTGGTGAAGAAGTAGCATTATATATCATTCTATTACAGGAGCACTTGCATAGTTTAATTCTACTTCTTCTACTTGTTAACAATCTACTAAAATAAAATGATTAGCAATGAAAAACAATTTGACTTGTGTCATGGGGTCCTGTACAGTATACTCTGCACAGGGCCCGAAATACCCTCGGGCCAGCACTGGAAGTAGTCTTTGAAACCATGCACTAGGCTGAGATAACACCTTGAGCGAGAAATGCGACCTAATTGGTAGAGTACCTTTTCCTTTTTGTCCTCTCTTATTTCTTGCAACACTGGTTACAGTGCTGTGATAAATACGCAGCCTAACTTTATAAGACCGCTTCCACTGAAAACAGAAAGCGCTGCTGCCACCTGCTGGACAGTGATGAAGCTATAATGCAGGAGAGGCGACAGTCATTAAGGAGATAACTCATCGAGCAAGTTCTAAAAGTTGTAGAAAATCGTAAACTATGAATTTAAATGACTCACTCTGTCTAAGTGAGGGGATGTGGCCCATTGGCTAGAGCTGTCAACTTTAGAACTACGGAGCCAGGTTTGAATGCTGGTCTTGTCTCGACACCTTGACGTTCTAGGTACATTACCTAATCTCTCCATGTTTACAAAAAATGTGTACTATATTATGGTGCGCATGTAATGCGGTCTAATGCTCTTGGGGGCAGACTCCATCCTTACATGGTCACGCCTGAATTTGGGTGCAGATCTATACTTTTCAAGAACTTTCATAATTGTTTCCAGGAGTAGTCAGGATCAGGTAAAATAGCCACAGTTTTTGTGCAAGTATTCTTGGCACCCATGGAATATTCCCACCGTAAGTGCATATACACTTGCTAACCTTTTTCTTTCCCCAGGAAAAGTATTTTTTTTGTGATAAGAAATCTCTCCCATACATAACAATAAAATGTTGGCACGTTCACTTTCCATTCCCACCCTGGGAATGGCTTTACACCTGTCTTGACAGTAGTAAATCTCTGACTCCAAATTTGTGAGTTTGTAAGTATGCTCAGCCTTTACAAACATGTATCTTTGACCCCAAGTTTGTCAGTTTGCAGGTGTGCGCAAACTTTCCAGGACTTCCTCACCATGCAATATTATCAGCATGCCTACGTCAACAGATTTGCTCCCTGTGATTTCACACCATACTGGAGTAATATGTGTGAGCAAATAGATTAATGAGTGTAAATTCAAATTTCCAAAAATTAAATTTGGGCTTATCCAAATAGCTTGTTAGACCGGGATTTAGATGTATGGAGCACATTGAAGGGGCATCCTTGAATACGGCATGCGGTGAATTAACTATTAGTGCTGCCAGCTTTCGGCTGACAAGGGAACTGTAAATGGGGAAAAATGTGATATTCCCAAAGCACACAGTTTGGTTAAACGGGAGATGGTAGGATTAAAATAGATGTCCTCCCAATTCCAAAGTGCCAAGAGGGCTAAAATTGCAGAATGATAAGCCATTAAAAAAAGAAAAATCATGCCTGCAGCCCACAGACGAGGTCTCCCCACACAGCAGAAGTTCAAATGTATTGTGATCTTATTTGTATCAATCGGTCTAAATTTAATCTGTAAAAATCACTAAAAGTGTGGTCATCTAACGAGATCAGAATCGGTTCCCTACAAGGATGAAACCATCATCGTAACATTTGGCCGCCATTTTCTCGACCTCCAGCTCACTGTCACCAAAAGTTCAAATGTCAGAAAAGAAATTATGAAATACCAAGGAAATCAAGCAAGAGTTGGCAGTGCCAATTGTTGTGACTTTTGTACATGTAAATGGATTTTAACAAGCTTCACTAGCAACTTAAGCGTCTCTAGCATGTGCATATCTCATACACCTCAAGTGCAGCTTGTGCCATAGCAGTGCCGGGTTTGCTAAGTAGGCAACAGTTAATCAAAGGTAGCTGTAACAGACTGCCACCCTCAGCAGATGACTGACATGGTTGGCTCACTAGGTGTGGGCTGAGGCTGGGGCGCATGCCAGAGACAGGTGGCAAGAGAGAGTGCGACTGAGCAGAAGCCTCAAAGGTAGGCCTGACCTCGTCACACACACTGGGACCCTGAGATGGCGGCACAGATTGATGACAGGCCCGGCCGTTGAGCCAATGATCTTGATAGCATTGGAATGGAGGAACAAAGGGGTGCAGAAGAAGTGGGGTGCATTTGACACTGGTAGGGGATGGGTGGCTCTCAGCAGGACATCTCACTATGGAGGCTGTTGCATGGAAAAGGCCATTAAGAGAGAGCCCGCCTTCTAGGAAACGTACTTACTGGCAACAGTCTTCATAGAAATCAGTGGTCTTTCACCTGCCTTCAGCCCTTTACCTTGACAGTCTTCACAGCGCCACAATGTATGAACAAAGTTACATGCATAGAGTTGTCATGCACCCATATAGCATGTTATGTTAATAGAACTTTTTGAGCGCACAAATACCCGAAGGTGTCCTGGCACTAGCTCAGCAAAAGTAGGCTAGGATTTGATGATTAATTTACACAAAAAGCCATGTTTTAAGTGCCTTTCCGAATGATAATAAGCTAGACATGGCTCTGATATTGGAGGGCAGCTCATTCCAGAGTCTGGCAGTGCAAAGCACAAAGCTTCCACCTCCCCAGTTGGTCCTTCTGATCCTGGGAATAGTAAGATTGTTTGCTCTGGAGGAGCACAGACATCTGGATGGCTCATAATTTATACCTAAAGTAGTCTGACCCACCTCCATGCAATGCATTGTAAGCACTGCAAAGAGCTTTAAATATGATACATTGTCTGATAGGGGACCAATGTAGGTTACGGATAGCTTGTGAGACTGACCTGAAATTGGGGACTGGACAAAGACAGATTTTATCATCACTGCCCGTCACGATGGACATGTTAAATTCTGAAAGAAAATTTCAGAGGGAATTGAATTTGTTAAACATTTTCTCAGCCAGTTAAGATTTATTGGACCAGTTTTAAACAAACTGGTGTAGCGCAGTGCTGTGCCAAAATCAGCAGTGCCACTCTGCACCAGTTCTGAAATGCAAGGATGTGCATTATTTACCCCTGCGCCGGTGCTAAATTAACTAGCCAGTGCCAATGCAGGCATCCTTGCACCATAGAGCAAGGGTGTCTGCATAGAGGGGTGTGATTGTTTATGTGCAGGAAGGTGTCCCTTCCTGCACATAAACAATCAACTATGGCATTTTGCTTCTTCTATGTGTGCTGCAGGCGTTACAAATGATGACAAAAATTGGTGCAATTAAATCTTGGATATTTCGTTACGCCATTTTTGCAGGCCTCCTGATGTCGGAACGCCCCCCTTTGCCTACATTATGCCTGGCACAGGCATAATGTGGTGCAAGGGGTAGCAAATAAATATGTAAATATGGCGCTGCAATTTTTGCCTTATTGAGCCACATTAGCATAAAAAAATTACACTTATGTGCCACAAGGAGGCGCTAGGGCCTTGTAACTCTAACCCATAGTATTTGACCAGGTCTGATGTCTCATGCAATCCCCAATTACACAGAAAGGTCAATCATGGGGCCTGTAGCTGCAGCGATTACCATCACAGCCAGGTGCAGGAAACTTCTGCACACATCTGAAGTTACTGTAGACTCCGTGCACTCTGTGCCTCTAAGCATCCCTACGGTAACACATCCACTCGGATATCTTAGTCCACTGGTTCCTAGTCACCGGCATGGATCTTGGAGATATGGCACGTTCCTGCTCTTTCCCTGTGGCACAGGGAGGTGCACTGCCCCGCACCTCAGGGCTAGTAAATAAGCCCCTTGGGCCCATATTTATACTCTGCTTGCGTCGAATGTGCATCAAAAAGTTTGACGCACATTCAGCGCAAACCGTGCACCATATTTAAACTTTGACGCCCGAGCCTGCGGACGTCAAAATATCCTCTTTGTGCGTCATACTTTGGTATGCGCCAAACTGCCTTGCGTTAATGACATGCAAGGTAGGCGTTCCTGCCCAAAAAATGACTTTAAGACCTTTGCGCCTTATTTATACTCCAGCGTCATTTTGACGCACAGGAGGGGGCGGGCCTTAAAAAACGGCGCACAGCCTGATGTGCATCGTTTTTTAACACCTGGGTCAGGGCACGCGTTAAGGGACCTATGGGCTCACATCCATGCTCTCTGACCATGGAAGGAGTCCAGAGGTGCCCTTCCCTGCCCCCAAGGGCACCCCCTGCTGCCCTTGCACACCCCTGGAGGATACCCATGGATGGGGGGACCCATCCCAGGTAAGTACAGGTAAGTTTAGGTCAGTATTTTTTAAAAAATGTAAGTGGCATAGGGGGGCCTAATTTGCCCCCCCCTACATGCCACTGTGCCCAATGGCCATGCCCAGGGGACCTCTGTCCCCTGGGCATGGCCATGGCCATTGGGCAAGGGGGCATGACTCCTATCTTTGCTAAGACAGGAGTCATTTCAGTGGGGGTTGTGCATCAAAAAATGGCGCAAGTCCGGTTTGAGGCATGATTTTTGACGCACAACCCCCATTTTCCCCTACGCCGGCGCTGCCTGGTTTGAGTCATTTTTTTTTACTCTGACCAGTCCGCAGCACCGACTAACGTCATTCCTTAAATAAGGTTCCCGCGTGGTGCGTAGGAATGGCATTGCCAGCGGTAAAACTTTTGATGGAAACCAGTGCCGGCGCTGGTTTGCGTCAAAAGTATAAATATGGGCCTAGTGTTTAAATCACTGGAGTGCCTCTCTCACCATTGACATAAAACATATGTATTTATGGCCGTTGAAATAATGAGCCAATGCATGTTTTGAAAGACCTCATTCTTCTCCTGTCACCCACATACTCCTGAACCCTGTCTACAAAGTAGTATCATTGCACGACTAGGGTGGGACGAGATACTGGACTGGTCCTCCCAGAGAATTCATATTTCTCAAGAATGTACCCTGGGAGTACAAGACTGATCAGACAAATGAGTTTGCTAAATTCAAGGCTTATCTCACTAGCATAGGTCTTTCACGCTTGCAACTACTGGATCAGACAGAAAAGTCAGTTTTTTCAGGTTTTTGACTAGGAAACTCATGAGGGTTTGATGAATCTTCAAGCATGTTCACTGAACTGCAGCCGATGAGGCATCAGCTTCCAGACATGGTGCTTGGCCGGTGTATGGCTGTGAACTGGAGAAGGTGGATGCAATTTGATTAATTAGCATAATTTTCGATAAACCTGGACATTTTGCTTGTATAGAATGATGGTCGGCGGTAAAGTCAGAAATGTAGAAACAAAGCGGTGTGTCCGTATCCTAGAGAAACAAGAAAAGGTAAGAATATTACAGAATGTCATGCCCTAAGGTGCAGCCAGGAAGCATCTAGCTGCAGCCACTGTAGAGATGAAGGCTTCCAATAATCCTGATTCCTATGAACATCCAAGCTGACCCAACAATTGTCAATTGTCTTCAAAGCTTTCAAAACGAACCACTGTTTTCCAATCAGGTACCACAAGACCCAGAGAAAGCAGACTCTGAACGAGATGCATTCAATGAGAAACACCATCACATGAAGAGGTTATGGCAGCCATGCAGGAAGAATGGCACAGTCTTATGCCTGACAGTAAAATTGTTCACACTGGTATGAGGGATGTCTATGTCAAACTCTTTGAGTGCCCCAAAACAGTGGAAAACCTCTGTGTGCCCAGTCGGGATGGGTATTACAAGGGCCACACATTTCATCGCATTGTTAAGGGTTTCATGGTGCAAACAGGAAATTCACCAGGGACAGGAGTGGGTGGCGAAAGCATTTGGGGAGGAGAATTTGAAGATACATTTCATCCAGCTCTATGACATGATAGGCCATTGGCCATATACACTCAGTGTGGCCAGTGCAAGAACAAACTCCAATGGCTCAAAGTTCATCCTCACAGTAGTGCTAACACTATGGCTAGACAACAAGTAGAGATATTTATGACAACATGATTATTTTTTTGCATTTTTTCAGGAAATTACAGAAAAGTTAGAATCTTTCTGGTTGTTTCTAAACTTTCTGAGTTAGCGCACTTTTTTTGGGGCGAGTGACGAAACGGTTGCTAGTTTTTTTCTACATAATAATAAAACGTGTTTTAAGGGTTTTTTCACCAGAGGATATTAGACTGATGTTTTTCCTGTACTGTGGATGAATACCCCTATGTTTAAAAAGCCAAATATGATTCTTCTAGAGTGAATCCACTGAGTTTCAGCCTACTGCTTATTTAATGCCTTGCCCTCACTCAGAGGTTTTTCCCTGATTTTCTCACACCTGCTTATTTGCCCGAAACAAACATCTGCCACCCATGCTTCACATGGATGGAGCAAAGTACCCGGGTTCAAGCAAGAAGCAGCAAATAAAGAAAGAGCAAAAGGCCATTAATGATTGTCTTTGTGCAGGAAGGTGTCCCTTCCTGCACACAAACAATCATTAAATAATGACAATTTGCTACTATTATGAGTGCTGCAGAATGCAGCACACATAGAACTAGCAAATCGCCGTTATTGATTGTTTACGTGCATGAAGGGACACCTTCCTGCACATAGACAATCATCCCTGAAACGCAGGCATCATTGCACTACGGTGCAATGGTGCCTGGTTAGCTCTAGGCAGCTAAATATAGCGCCAGCGCTAGGGGAAACAGGGGTGCGCCATATTGTTGTAAATATGGCACAGCCCTGCCTTTCTGAAGTGACGCAGGGCAGCGCTGAGCCACTCATTTGTAAATATGCCCCTTAGTGCTGTGGCAGAATCAGTCTGGGTGGCGATACGGCTTAGTTGATGCACATCTTTGATGAATATGAAAGACCGCAGTACCAAACAAAAGGACAAGTATAACATGATCCTTTTCATTTTAAAGAGATTAGTATCTGCAATCAGGGAGTGGAGAAAAATGCCTGTGTTTTGTCACTGTGAACTTTTATGAAGCCTGGCATCGCCACCACTCTGCCCCCCTCATGGGGGCTTATCGCTAGCAACATCTGCTGTGGTGAGACCTTCCTGCTGTGGCCTTAGGGAGGGCAGGAGAATGAGCCCCTTATGCTCCGACAGGTCCATTGTCATTCTTTATGTGACGAGTCTCGAACATCCTTAAAAGTAGGTGGAAAAAACAGCCCACATCTGGCTTCAATCAATGTGCCTCTGCGCCGGCTGAATGCCCTATTTCCTAGTCCAATCCTGCCTTACACTTCCGCTTTGCAGCTGTCAGAATTAACTGTCCGGGACGGTTCTCTTTTCACGAAAAGTAGGGGAACAGTTTTCCTTAATTTAAAAAAGTATGTCATATCCCTCCGACCCCGCCCACTTTGACCACTGCTTCTCTATGACCCAACGGTGCTGGCCACATTAGCATCTGCTCAGATTGCACCGCTGTGCGCTAGACACCTTCAGGACTGTCTGGTCGCATCTCAACCCAATGGTCTAACAGTATTGCTGCTCTCATCTCTAGCCCCGCTCCCAAACTCACTGTGGCTGCTCTTTCACCCACAAACTCTGGGGAAGGCAGTCCCTACATCCCAGGTTCCTGGCAGTCACCACCGGCAGACTCTCTCCTTTCCCCCCAAACTCTTAGGTTGTTCAGTTCGACCCATGCTCACTGACTGATGGTCCCTTCCCACCTCATGCTCACTGACATCTTGTCCCTTAGCCCCCAGATTCCTTGCAGGTTGTCTCTTCCCTCGAGAAGCTCCCGTATACTCTGTCCATTCCTTTATCCAGCTCACTGGCAGTCTGACTCTTCCTCTAAAGCTCACAAGTAGCTGTCCTTTCCTTACCCAAGCTCACTGGCAGGCTATCCCTTTCCTCCCCGAGGTCATTGGCAGAATGTCTCTACCGTCTAAAGCTCACTATTATACTGCAACTTCCATTCTCAGTCACTAGAATGCGGTCCCTTCCTTACCCACGCTAAATCGCATGTGTCCCTTCCCGCCCTAAAATCAGTCGTAGGCCGGCCCTTCCTTTCAAAGCTGACTGGCGGACTATTACTTCCTTTCCAAGCTCATTGGGAGGCTGTCCCTCCCCATGATCGAGCTCACTGTAAGGCTGTTTTACCAACAGGGCCTAGAATTATGCATCAGGGGAAGACTAAATTAGGTGACAGGGTTTACTAAATTATGCGGCAAGAAAAGACAAATTATGGGCCCTAGTGCAGCAGATTTTGAGGTAGTGTTATGTCATGAGTTTTTTGTTTTTAGGGTTGAGCCTCTGAGAGCATGCTCTAACTGATGCCCCTGGCTTGTGAGACCCTAATGTTAACAAAAAAGGTTTGAAGCCTGACTGTGGCTTACCATTTGTTTGCTTCTGTGGCACTCTTCTTTACAGCTTTGAAATTGGTCACTGCAGGCCTAGCATAATTTCTGTGCCTTTCTGTGGAGCAGGGACCAAGCACTGATTGATTCATCTTAATCTGTGCCATTCATTGATCCCGACGTGACTCAGGTACTATTTTGTTATTTTTAACTTTTAGTGCCCTGCAAACAGAAGGCCTGTGACTGGCAAATCATGCCCAGCAGTACAAGCAAAATTGCAAAGTTTTATTTTCTACGGTTAACTTACTTTTATTTTGCTAAGTCTCCCTTTCTCACGCTGCACTCATATTTTGTTTTTGCTCGTAGGTACTGTTCTCAAATGATGATGATTTTCTTGTTCTAAATACTGCAAACCGAAATTGTTTGTTATGTGTAATTTCTAAAACTGTTCTTTATCACATAATTGTGCAGTACACCTCAATCCACCCCACTCCAATCTGCTCAACCCCAATCAACTCAATCCACCCACCTCACCTATCAACCCACCCCACTCAATCCTATCCACCCCAGATCACTCCAACCCACCCATCTCCAATCCAAACCACTCAACCCAGCCCAATCCACTCCAATCAACCAAACTCCAATCCTCCCAACCAACCCCACTCCAATCTGCCCAACTCCAAACCACAACAATCTGCCCGCTCCAATCCAAAACAATCTGCCCCACTCCAATCCAAAACAATCTACTCCACTCCAATGTGTCCGGCTCCAAACCAAAAACAATCTGCCCTACTCTAAAATAATCCACTCCACTCCAAAACAATTTGCCCCCCTCCAGTCTCAAACAATTTGCCCCCCTCCAGTCTCAAACAATCTGCCCCACTATAATCCAAATCAATCTGCCCCACTCCAATCTAAAACAATCTGCACCCTTCCAAAACAATCTGCCCCACTCCAATCCAAACCAACCTCTTCCACTCCAAATCTAAACCAATCTGCCCCATTCCAATCTAAATCAATCAGCTCCACTGTAATCTGCCCCACTTCAATAAAAAATAATCTGCCCCACTCCAATCTAAAACAATCTGCCTCACTTCAGTCTAAAACAGTCTTCTCCACTCCAGTCCAAAACAAACTTCCACTCTGCAATCTGCCCCACTCCAATCCAAGGCAATCTGCCCCTCTCAAATCCCAAAATTCGGCCCCACTCCACTCTGCCCCACTCTAATCCAAAACAACCTGCTGTACTCAAATCAAACCCATTCCAATCTGCTGCACTCTAATCCAAAACTGCCCTCCCATTTCAATCTGCTGCACTCTAATCCAAAATAATCCATCCCACTTTATTCTGCCCCACTCAAATCCAGAACAATCCATCGCACTCCAATCTGTCCCACTGTTGGAAATTGCCCTCTCTGCAGGGTTATTCCCAAACTTTTAGCCTTTCTCCCCCTATTTTTCTGATCCTTTTTTACTGGCTTGCGGACTCTGGGCACTTTACCACTACTAAACAGTGCCAAAGTGCATGTGCTGTCTCCCCTCAAACTTGGTATAATTGGCTTATACCTGTTTGACTTATTAAATTTACCTAAATCCCTTGTAAAGTGGCATACTATATACCCAGGGCTTGGAGATTAAATGCTACTAGTGGGCCTGCAGCACAGATTGTGACACCCACAGAAGTAGCCTTTCAAACTTGTCTCAGGCATGCCACTGCAGTGCCTGCATGCACAGGTTACTACTACACTGACTTGGCAAGTCAAACTACTTGCCAAGGCCTAAACTCCCTTTTAACTAAACCTAAGTCACCCCTAAGGTAGGCCCTAGATAGCCCTATGGGCAGGGTGCTGTGTATTTAAAAGGAAGGACATATATTTTTATGTGTTGCATGTCCTAGGAGTGACAAATAGCCTATTTCACTTTTCACTGCTGTGAGTGCTGCTCCTCTCATAGGTTTGCATTGGAAATTCCCTCATATATGTCTAAGTTGTACTTTCTCATCTGTGAGGAGTAGTGTGGGCACATTTGGTATGTCTGGAATGTTAGTGAGAAATCCTGCTTACTGGTGTAGGTGGATTTTACATTACTATTTTAGCAATGCCACTTTTAAAAAGTGGGGATTTCTCTGTGCTTATAACTCTGGTGCTTTGCAGCCTGACTCCAGTCAATGTGTGGGGCAGAGTGACAACTCCAACTTGTGCACACTTTCCAGGCAGCCATCACAGAGAAAGGGTGGAGGTGTAACAATATTACATCTGCATACTGATAGGTCTTCCTGGGCTGGGAGAGAGAGGGGAGGGGCACACTTACATTTGTAGAGGCTGTGTCCTGGCCTCACACAAAGGGCTTGATTACCCCCTGCTAATGTCTGGAGCCAGGGCTGCTGGGGTTAAAATGGGGTATTGTGCACTTCTGAAGTTCTTTTGAAGTGCCCCCTAGAATAAAGACATTTTTAGTATAAATACAAGGGCTGTAGCCCATGTTTTTAGACACAATGTGGACTTGTAACCAGATGCTGCTAGTTCTGAACACTGGCAGAAGGAGCTGCTATACTGCACAAGAAGGACTGCCACTTCACCCCAAGGACCCTGATGTGCTGGCCTGCTGCTGGTACCTTGTTTCTGTGCCTCCCCAGTGTTCTCCCAGGGTCTAGCGTAGGATTCCTGCTGTTCATTTGCTACCTTTGGTTTTGCAACCTCAGCACCTGGGGGAACGCTCTGTTTGGTTCCTAAGCCTCCTGTGAACAGTGCATGGTGATCGTTCATGACCTGGCTGTGTTGGCGCTACTGGTGCATGTGGGATTTTTGCTGCTGGGTGAGTGCTTCACCATTGAGTTGCTCCAGCTCCCAAGTGCAAGGTACCTCTGAAGGCAAGTGTTACTAACGCATATGGAGCACTGTTGGTCTTCCCTGCAGCCAGCATATAGCGGACCCATGATGAAGCCCGTTTCCCACCCCCCCAGGGACGGCACCCTCAGGGAAAAGTTGTATTGTTGCCTCTCTCAGCGAGTTATCCTAGAGACCAGCGCATCCCTCAAACCTGCGTCCTTGTGCCACCAGTGCTGAATGAAGCACACGTCACTAGGGAAGCTTGGAGCCTCAGGCGCTAGGAGGAGCCTTGATTGGCTGGTCCCAGGTTAAGAGGGAGCGCAGGAACTGGTTGCTCCTTGCCCTGGCTTCTCCTCCCGAAATGCACCACTGCTCGGGTGAGGCCCCGGAGCCAAGAGGCTTGTGACTACTGTATTTCCCCTAGTGAGGGCACCCACAGTGGTCACAGCGGCTGTCCAGTTTTTCACATGCGGGGGACCTCGCAAAGTCTCCCCACCGCAGTGGGCTGTGTCGCTGGCCCCTCCTCCTTGGGGCATACCTTTGAGGGGCATTCACAATCTGGCTGGCAGGACGGTAAGGGAATGCTCGATGGAGGTCCCGTTCCTACTGAGCCATTCAGTACCGTAATCACCACTGTAGGCGTGCAGAAGTCTCTGTGCCCTACGTTGTGGATCCCAAGTTACTGTATGACTGGTAAATGAAGCACAGATGAGGGGTGGCTTTCGTGTAGAAGGTGTTTTGGGGGTGATTGCTTGATGTTCTGCATTTCACAAAGATATTTTATGCTCTCATTTTTTATACTCTATGTCAGGACCTGATGTAATATGGTATGTTGTTTTTGCCTTGCTAGGGTGACATGCATATTTTCAGGATCTGCCTTGTATGCCTTGGTGTGCGAAAGTAGCCTCTTTCTAGCATGGTTACCCCCACTTTTGGCCTGTTTGTGAGTGTATGTCAGTGTGTTTTTACTGTGTCACTGGGATCCTGCTAGCAGTGCTCATAGATAAAAACCTATATGTCAGTGTGTTTTGCCTGTCTCACTGGGATCCTGCTAGCCAGGACCCCAGTGCTCATAGTTTGTAGCCTAATATGTATGCCTGTGTAGTGCCTAACTGTGTCACTGAGGCTCTGCTAATCAGAACCTCAGTGCTTATGCTCTCTCTGCTTTTAAATTTGTCACTGTAGGCCAGTGACTACATTTACCAATTTCAATTGGCCTACTGGACCCAGCTTATAAGTCTCTAGTATATGGTACGTAGGTACCCAGGGCATTGGGGTTCCAGGAGATCCATATGGGCTGCAGTATTTCTTTTGCCACCCATACGGAGCTCAGACAAACCCTTGCAGAGGCCTGCCATTGCAGCATGCGTGAAATAACGCACACATTATTTCACAGCCATTTTCACTGCACTTATAATTAATCTATATGTCTAACCTTCACTTGCTGAAGGTTAGGTGCAAACTTACTAAGTGTGAGGGCACCCTTGCACTAGCAAAGGTGCCCCCACATAGTTCAGAGCCATTTCCCCGGACTTTGTGAGTGCGGGGACACCATTACATGTGTGCACTACATATAGGTCAATACCTATATGTAGCTTCAAATGGTAACTCCGAATATGGCCATGTAACATGTCTAAGATCATGGAATTGTCCCCCCATTCCAAATCTGGTATTGGGGAGCCGATTCCATGCATCCTGGGGGCTCCACCATGGACCCCCTGTACTGCCAAACCAGCTCTCTGAGGCTTTCACAGCAGCTACAGCTGCTGCCACCTCACAGACAGGGTTCTGCCCTCCTGGTTGTCTGGGCAGCTCCGTCCCAGGAAGGTAGAACAAAGCATTTCCCCTGAGAGCTGGGTGTTACACTCTCTCCCTTTGGAAATAGGTGTTACAGGCTGGGGAGGGGTAGCCTCCCCCAGCCTCTGGAAATGCTTTGAAGGGCACAGATGGTTCCCTCCTTGCATAAACCACTCTATGCCGGTTCAGGGACCCCTTCTCCCCTGCTCTGGTGGGAAACTGGACAAAGGATAGGGGAGTGACCACTCCCCTGTCCATCACCACCCCAGGGGTGGTGCTCAGAGCTCCTCCAGTGTGTCCCAGACTTCAGCCATCTTGCTTTGCAAGGTGTGGGGGCACTCTGGAGGGCTCTGAGTAGCCAGTGCCAGCAGGTGACGTCAGAGACCCCTCCTGATAGGTCCATACCTGATAAGGAAGACAATCCCCCTCTCAGGGCTATTTAGGGGCTCTCCTGTGGGTTCTCTTCAGATTCTGCTTGCAAGTTTCCTTCAGGAATCCTCTGCAACACCTTCAGACTCTTCTGACCTCGGATCAACCGCAGCCTGCTCCAAGAAATGCTGTAACTGCAACAAAGTGTCTACAAGAGTACAGCATCCATTTTAGGACATCCTCATTCCTCACTCCTCATCCTTACTTCTCATCCCTGCTTCTCATCCATCATCCCTACTTCTCATCCATCATCCCTACTTCTCATCCATCATCCCTACTTCTCATCCCTGTGTCTCATCCCTGCTTCTTATCCATCATCCCTGCTACTCTTCCATCATCCCTATTTCTCTTCCATCATCCCTACTTCTCATCCATCATATATCATCCCTACTTCTCATCCATCATCCCTACTTCTCATCCATCATCCCTGCTTCTCTTCCATCATCCCTGCTTCTCTTCCATCATCCCTACTTCTCATCCATCCTCCCTGCTTCTCATCCATCATCCCTACTCCTCACCCCTCATCCCTGCTTCTCATCCATCATACATCATCCCTACTTCTCATTCATCATCCCTGCTTCTCATCCATCATACATCATCCCTACTTCTCAGTCATCATCCCTGCTTCTCATCCATCATCCATCATCCTTACTCCTCATCCCTCATCCCTGCTTCTCATCCACCGTCCATCATCCCTACTCCTCATCCCTCATCCCTGCTTCTCATCCATCATACATCATCCCTACTTCTCACTTCTCATCCATCATCCCTACTTCTCATCCATCATACATCATCCCTACTTCTCATCCATCATCCCTTCTTCTCATCCATCATACATCATCCCTACTTCTCATCCATCATACCTACTTCTCATCCATCATACAACATCCCTACTTCTCATCCATCATCCCTGCTTCTTTTCCATCATCCCTACTTCTCATTCATCATCCCTGCTTTTCATCCATCATCCCTGCTTCTCTTCCATCATCCCTACTCCTCATCCCTGCTTCTCATCCCTACTTCTTTTCCATCATCCCTACTTCTCATTCCTCATCCCTGCTTCTCATCCCTACTTCTCATCCATCATTCCTACTTCTCATGCCTCAGCTATCATCCCTACTCATCATCCATCATCCCTACTCCTCATGCCTCATCCCTCAGTCATACCAACACATTTTCAGTTTTGTGAAACACAACTTCACACTGATTGGTTAGGAACTGCCAATCAGAGTAGTGAGAGAGAGCTGTATTCTTACAGCTCTGCTGGTTTGGGAAATACAAGGGGCCCACAGCCTGGGCCATAAATCAGCTCTTGGAGAAAGGGTTATACAGTTCATGGAAAATCTTTCTGGTTTCAGAAAAGAAAAAAAACAGCTCTCAGAGATAAAAGCAGCCTCAGATGTAAGCATATTATTTGTTACAAATAAAAAGCAGGCTCAGATTTAAACATTTTATTTGTTACAAATAAAAATGAAACCAGAAAAGGTTTGGATGAATTGGATTGCACTGTCACCAGAGTTGATTTTAAACATTTTCTTTCTACATATGAAACTGAAACCAGAAAGGTTTTCGGTTGAACTGTAGATGACCTGTATAACCCTTTCTCCAAGAGCTTATTTATGGCCCAAGCTGGGGCTCCTTGTATTTCCCAAACCAGCAGAGCTTTCTGCAGAGGCCTGTGTAAACAGAAAAACACTTAGTTAAATAAAATGAAATGTTGTACAGCCTTAAATTCACTGGAAACAAACACACAGTTACATTTCTTCTCCTCCTTCTTTTACCCACCATGTGCAATGAGAAGGCTGTTTTTCATTGAAATAGCATGCAGCTCTCTATCATAACTCTGATTGGCTGTTCCCAACCAATCAGTGTAAAGGTGTGTTTCACAAAACTGAAAATGTGTTGGTATGACTGAGGGATGAGGAATGAGGAGTAGGGATGATGGATGAGGAGTAGGGATGAGAAGCAGGGATGAGGGATGAGAAGTAGAGATGATGGAAGAGAAGTAGGGATGAGAAGCAGGGATGAGGAGTAGGGATGATGGAAGAGAAGCAGGGATGATGGATGAGAAGTAGAGAAGATGGATGATGGATAAGAAGCAGGGATGATGGATGAGAAGTAGGGATGATGGATGAGAAGTGAGAAGTAGGGATGATGTATGATGGATGAGAACCAGGGATGAGGGATGAGAAGCAGGGATGATGGATGAGAAGTAGGGATGATGGATGAGAAGTAGGGATGATGTATGATGGATGAGAAGTAGGGATGATGGATGAGAAGTAGGGATGATGTATGATGGATAAGAAGCAGGGATGAGGAGTAGGGATGATGGATGAAAAGCAGGGATGATGGATGAGAAGTAGAGATGATGTAAGAGAAGCAGGGATGATGGATGAGAAGTAGGGGTGATGGATGAGAAGTAGGAATGATGAATGGTGGGTGAGAAGTAGGGATGATGGATGAGAAGCAGGGATGAGTGATGAGAAGCAGGGATGAGGGATGAGAAGTAGGGATGATGGAAGAGAAGTAGGGATGAGAAGCAGGGATGAGGAGTAGGGGTGATGGAAGAGACGCAGGGACGATGGATGAGAAGTAGGGATGATAGATGAGAAATAGGGATGATGGATGATGGATGAGAAGTAGGGATGATGGATGAGAAGTAGGGATGATGTATGATGGATGAGAAGTAGGGATGATGGATGAGAAGCAGGGATGAGGAGTAGGGATGATGGATGAAAAGCAGGGATGATGGATGAGAAGTAGGGATGATGGAAGAGAAGCAGGGATGATGGATGAGAAGTAGGGGTGATGGATGAGAAGTAGATATGATATATGGTGGATGAGAAGTAGGGATGATGCATGAGAACTAGGGATGATGGATGAGAAGCAGGGATGAGAAGTAGGGATGAGGAGTGAGGAATGAGGATGTCCTAAAATGGATGCTGTACAAGAGACACTTTTCTTCAGCAACCTCAGCTCGAAGTCAGCAACTGTTACAGTTTCCATGGTTTGCATGCTCTGGGGACTCCCTGTCTTCATCCTGCACCAGAAGAACCGAAGAAATCTCCTGTGGAGTTACAGAGTCACTCCCCTGCTCCAAGCAGGCACCTTCCGAGATGACGACTGGTACCCTGAGACTCCTCTCACAACAGCGAGCATGCTCCTAAGGGCACAGAGGGTAGACATCATCAACATAGACTGTCCTGAGCTCCTGCTGACGCAATTTGGAGGAGGTAAGACCTTGCCTTCCCCAAGAACGACAGTACCCCTGTGTATTGTGTCTTCTTCGCCTCTTGAGGCCTCTGTGTACTATTTGCAAAATTCCTTCATGCACAGCCTAGCCCAGGTCCCCAGCACTCCACCCTGTGATGCTCAACTCACTGAGTTGTTTTCCGGTGGCATAGGACCTTCTTTTGTTGTGCTGCATCAACTGTATTTTGCAACTCATTTGAACCCAGATCCCGCAGCTTCTGGGGGTGCTGGCTGGCATCCTGTGTGCTGTCTAAAGTCCTGAGAGACCCCTCTTCCTCCTCAAATAGAGTTGAGGAGGCCCCCAGGTCCCTCCTGGGTCCATCCAGCGCCATTTTGATGAAAAATGCACTTTTGTCGTAGCCAAGGCTTGTTGCTGCCTTCCAACATGAAATCTTATCTGCAACAACCTTCACGCCATAAGAAATCTTTTGCATCATGCAGGAACCTGCTGGCACCTTCCTAGGGTGCATTTCTGCAGTCTTTGACTAACCAGGCACTCTTCTTTTGCACCCTCTTCTGGGTTGACAGGGGCTCCTGTCCTTCCTGGAACTTCTTTTGACTTCTGGACTTGGTCCCCTTCTTTTGCAGGTCTTCAGCTCCAATAATCCAGCAGTTGTTCTTTGCAGACTTGGTTGGCTGCTGCAAAATCCCAAAAACGAGGTGTAGTGTGTCCTAAGAAAACTTGCAGTACTTTACTCCTGCTTTTCTGGGCTTTTTGGTAGGGTAATTTATTTACCTTTACTGTATTTTTACTCTCCCAGCGATTCAGCACACACTACACTTGTCTTGGGGGGAATTTGTGATTCACATTCCACTTTCTTAGAATATGGTTTGTGTTGCCCCGAGATCTATTTTCTCTCATTGCATTCTATAGGATTTCCCACTGTTTGCATTGTTCTATGAGTATTTACTTGTCTAATTTTGGTGTCTAATGTATATATTGTGTAAAATACTTACCTCCAGAAGGAGTATTGTCTCTAAGATATTTTTGGTACTGTGTCCCCCAAATAAATACCTTTATTTTTGCTAACACTGAGGCCCATATTTATACTTTTTGGCGCAAAACTGCGCTAACGCAGTTTTGCGTCAAAAAAATTAGCGCCGGCTAACGCCATTCTGAAGCACCATGCGGGTGCCGTATTTATTGAATGACGTTAGCCGGCGTTAGCCGCCGGCGCCGTCTGGTGTGCGTTAAAAAAAACGACGTACACCAGGCAGCGCCGGCGTAGGGGGATATGGGGCTTGGGCGTCAAGAAATGGGGCAAGTCAGGTTGAGGCAATTTTTTCGCCTCAGCCTGACTTGCGCCATTTTTTACGACACCCAACCCCCATAGAAATTACTCCTGTCTTAGCAAAGACAGGAGTCATGCCCCCTTGCCCAATGGCCATGCCCAGGGGACTTCTGTCCCCTGGGCATGGTCATTGGGCATAGTGGCATGTAGGGGGGCACAAATCAGGCCCCCCTATGCCACCCCAAAAAAAAAATATATATACCTACCTTAACTTACCTGAAGTGTCCAGGGATGGGTCCCTCCATCCTTGGGTGTCCTCCTGGGGTGGGCAAGGGTGACAGGGGGTGTCCCTGGGGGCATGGGAGGGCCCCTCTGGGCTCCTTCAGAGCCCACAGGTCCCTTAACGCCTGCCTTTTGCAGGCGCTAAAAAACGGCGCAAAAGCGGCCGTACGTCATTTTTTTTGACCCGCCCACTCCCGGGTGTGATTTTTGCCCGGGAGTATAAATCCGACGCACATGCCTCGGAGTCGTTTTTTTAGACGGGAACGCCTACCTTGCATATAATTAACACAAAGTAGGTGTCCACGCTAAAAAATGACACAAACTCCATGGACTTTGGCGCTAGACGCGTCTAACGCCAAAGTATAAATATGGAGTTAGTTTTGCGTCGGAATTGCGTAAAAAAAACGACGCAATTCCGGCGCAAACGGAGTATAAATATGCCCCTGAGTATTTTCTTTACTCGTGTATAAGTACTGTGTAACTATATGTGGTATTGCATGACCTTTGCATGTCTCCTAGTTCAGCCTAAGCTGCTCTGCTATAGCTACCTCTATCAGCCTAAGCTGCTAGAACACTACTACTTCACTAATAAGGGATAACTGGACCTGGTATAAGGTGTACCCAAGGTACCCACTACAAACCAGGCCAGCCTCCTACACTTGGGAGGGTGTGCTTTTGATGAACTGCGCAACATGTGAATATTTCTTTTATTTGCACTCAGCATGTTGTTTGGCAAAGTAATAGCTGTTTTATGTGGTTTTGGTCGGTGGCAGTGGTTCCCAACCTGTGGTCCGGGAACCCCTGGGGGATCCGCGAAGCCTCCTTAGGGGGGTCCGCAACTGCTCAGAAAATTTAATTATATTAAAAGATTAGGCCCCTAGCCTTCAGTAATAACTCAGTGGTTAGTCCCCGGATTTCAATAATGACTTAGTGGAGGTCCCTGGGTTCCAGTAATGATAAAGTGGAGGTCCATAAAAGGTTGGGAACCACTTGTCTATGGTTTATGAATAGAATATTTTACATTTAGATTTTTAATATAACGTTGTGTGGAGTCTCTTTTGTGGTGTATTTATTGTGTATTGTGTCACGTGTGAGTGTGTTGTGCAAATGCTTTGCACATTGCCTCTGGGATAAGCCTGACTGCTCTGGTTAAGCTACCAACGGGATGAGCAGGGGTTATCTGGGGTGTGAAGCTTCCTTATCCTGACTAGAATGGTGGGTTTTGCTGGCTTAGGCGCAAACCCTAGCCAACCAGAAACCCCATTTCTAACACCCACTCAAAACCAAAAAAATCCTCCTGCTGCAATTTTCCTCACTTCAATCCACCACAAGCAATACAACCCAATTCACCCACTCAAATCCATTTCACCATACGCCAATCCACTGCAACCCAAACCACTCCACTCCAGTCCATTCCACCAACCCAACTAAAATCAATCCCACCCCAGTCCAAACCACCTTAATCCATCCCATTTCACTCCAGTCCACCTTAATTCACCCCACTCCAATCCACCCCACTCCAAACCACCTAAGCTCACCCCACTCCAATTCAAGCAACCCCGCTCACATCCAGTCCACTTTAGTCTAGTCCAATCCAATCCACCTCAATCCAATCACCCCAATTAAATCACCCCACTCCAAAAATTCGACCCCAATCCAATCCACTCGACTAAAATCCATGACATTCCAGTCCACCCCATCCCATTTCAATCCCCCCTCTCCAGCCCAATCCACCTCAATCCAATCCACTCCACCTCAATCCAGCCCTCCCGAATCCACCACACCCCAATCTACTCCAATCCACCCCACTCAGTCCAATTCACCTCACTCCAATCTAGTCCACACCCTGCAATCCAAACCTCTCCAATCCACCTCACCCCACACCAATTCACCCCAATCCAACCCACCCCATTCTACTCCAACCTATCCACTCGTCCACCCCACTCCAATCCAATCACTCACCCCATTTCAATCCCCCCACTCCAATCCAGTCAACCCTCTCCAGTTAACCCCATCCAGTTCACCCACTCCAATTCAATACAGTCCAGCTCACTCTACTCCAATCCACCCAACCTCCAGTTCAATCTACCCCACTCCAGTCCAGTTCACCCCACTCCAGTCTACTCCACCCACTCCACTCCAGTCCAATCCACCCACTCTAATCCAATACACCCCACTCTAGTCCAATCCACTGTCTCCAATCCACCCCACCCCACTCCAATCCGCTCCTCCAGGTCAATCCAATCCACCCCACTCCAGACCAGTCTATCCCACTCCACTCCACCCCACTCCAAAAAACCCACTCTAATTAAATCCACCCTATCCAGTCCACCCACCCCAGCCCTATCACTCCAATCCACTTCACCAACCCCACTCCAATTGACCGCACTCCAGTCTACCCCAATCCAATCCACCTCACCCCATTTCAATCCACCTGACTCTTCCCCAATTCAGTCCACCCCAGTCTACTCCAATCCAATCCACCCCATCCCACTCATTCCACTCCCACCCACTCCACCCTAGCCCACCTCACTCCCCTCCACTATACGCCACTCCACTCAATGACACTGCAGTCTACAACACACTCTGACAGTGAACCACTGGACTCTACTCCCCTCTACTCAACTCTACGACACTCTACTCCCCCTACTTCACTCTATGACACTCTACACTAACAAATCTATCCTGCGACACTCCATGCACCAACTTTTAGTCATGCTGAACTGCAACCACACTGGTGTACAACATGGCAAAAACACATTATTAAGGCCAATACGTCTTGTCGAGGCGAGACCTGTTGGCTTTGCCAGTGCTTGTCACACGTTTAGACAGTCTGGGCTTTCACTTCATTAGTGCCAATCTGATACCCTAATAAGCAATAAGCAACAGAAAGATGACGTCAACCTTTTCTAAGGGCCCGGCATAGTGTTGTCACTTTTTTAGTAATTTTGTATCTGTTTGAGCTGGAAACATTTGTTTTTAAAATCTGAAGACTATGCAGCACATGTTGGAAAATTACATAGTTCTGGTGGCCCCGCTTATTGCTCATCTCACTAAAATCACTGGCAAGTTGTCTCTACCTCCAGTCCCCTAACCTAAACTCACTGATAGGCTATCCTTTGTTTTCCTATGATCAGTCTGTCATTTCCAACCTAAGCTCAGTGGTCAGACTATCCCTTCACCAAAACTCCCTGGCATCCAGAGGTTGATTTGGACATGATCAGCAGGGCACAACGAGCTTATACTTTTTTTTATTTAGGAAACAACATTACCCTACTTTTCATAAAATGACAACTGTCCAGCAACGGTTAATTCCAATAGTGTAAGGGCATCAGCTGATGTGTTATTCGATGAGTCTCCTGTGCTGTGCAACTGAAGTTGGGCAGATAGCTAAACAAGCCTTCCTGCCAGAGTGGCTGCTTACCTGAAAGAAATGCAAATGTGTGCTATGAGTTTATCTGCAAATATAAAGGGTAATCTGCAAATGTAAACGATGCTTAGGATCCGGTACTGGCTTTATTTTAATTGATCAAATCACTCAAAGATTTGTGATGACAAAAACTTTGGGGCAGATTTACAGGAAAGTGGTGCATCAACTGTTATGCATCACTTTTCTTGAAACCCCCCCACCTAACAACACCATGTGTGAGCCCTATTTACAATACAGCACACCATAGCACACGTTAGGACAATAGCGTCAAAAGTCATGACGCTATTGTGGTACTTTGCAGGATTAGCGCCATAAATTCTGTTGCTAATCCTGCAAAGTAAAAGGAGGCCCATGGAAAGCAATGTGCATGTCATTTTAATGCCTGCTCAGAGCAGGCGTTAAAAATGATGCCGAAAATGGCACAGTGAAACGTAAATTTCACAGTGTCATTTTTATGGGCCTCCGTATGGGGGAACGCCCCCCTTGCATACATTATTAATGGGCGCAAGGGGGTGGAAAGTGGCACAATGCAATCATATGCCACTTTGTAAATATGGCAAAGGAGAATGGCCTCCTTAAGGCCACATTAGCGTAAAGAAATGAGACTAGTGTGGCGCTATGAGGCGCCAGGGCTTTGTAAATCTGTCCTTTATTCTTTTTGTAGTGCAAAGAGTTAACAACTGAGCTGTGAAGTATGTGCTTTAAATTGTAATTGTGGTTATGTAGAGTTTACTACCCCTGGAGGTGCTGAAGGAACAGTAATGTAGAAAAATTGCATTATGTAAATTCTGGGAATTACTACATTCTATATTTTTGAAACACCATTTTATCTTAAACCTGTTTGCGCATTTTGTAGCAGTCTACCTTATACTGTGTGTAATACAATCTTAAAATAATGACTTACACATTCACATTGCTTTTTGTCACAAGCTGTGACCTCATTGCACTAAAAATACACAAGTCCCTACTCTCCACTGTCCCAAGATTTAATTCTGTAGCTTTCTGGTCACATACAGACCTCTGCAGCCCACTAACTAAGATTTCATACTGTAATATAGTGCATTTTCCACTGAGTAACAACTTTTTATTTAATTTTCACTTAAGCTTCGTGTTTTTTATACATAGCTACCTGATTGCAAAAGAGAAAACAATGCTCTCCCTGCATGCAACATCACAGTTCCCATACTTTTTTTAATGCACTTCGACCGCTTCTGGCATCCTGTCTCTTCTCAAACGGACCGCCTATTACTTTCATGTGTACCTCACCACCCCGCCCGCAGAGAGACTCTCACTTTCTGCACATCAGTGATGTGTCACTCGGGGCCGAGACCCACAACCTCTGGCGCGAGTTCACTTCCCGCGCCCTCCACTAAGTACCCCGAGCACGGAGGACGACACAATCATGGCGTCCGTCCTCCAGGTCCCTGGAGACTCTTTAATAGGGAAGGTCCAGGAAGGAGGACTTCCTGGGGGAGGGGAGAGAGTGGTTGGTATGGATGGGAGTGCTGTTTGTCTGCTGAAGGGACACGGTGTCTGACAGGTCCCAATGCAATTCATCAGCAGCAGTTGACACAAGGAGACAATTAACATCGGATGGGCAAGGCATTTTAATGAGCGCCACGGAGGAGAAAAGCAAACAAGGTGCCCCACGGAGGGGGGTGAGCAGTCCAGGCTGGCCGAGCCCCTCTCAGACAGGGTCACAACGCATAATCGAAGAACCCCAGGGTCACACCGTGCATAGTTGTAAGCTGGGCAGCAAAAAATGAGCATCACATCGTGCACAACTGTACGAGGCGTAGCACAGGCCCACGCAGTCCCTGCGGCGTAGGGGGCATCGCATTTACCTCTAGGATTATGAGTATCAGTTGGATATGGTAGTATCAGGGGCCACTCGCGAGATTCTCGCGGGGGCCCCGCTTTCTTGGCATTACGGCACTGCAGCTGTACCCGGGAGGACAGGACGACACTGAGCTCTATCTTTAGGAGTCGCAGTCCCGTGGCCAAACTGCACACACCTCTCTAGCAGTCGAAGTGCACTAAAAACATGTATGGGAACTGTGACGCTGCATGCAGTGGGGGCGGGGTCAAAGGTGTGCCTAAAAAAATAGAATATTCTGTAATTGCTTTTCACCTTCAGAAAGCTACATATAAAATAGCGCACAGCCTTAGTGAGAAATGATTTAAAAAAAGTTGTTAATCAGTGGGAAACGCACTATAGTACCTTATGAAACCTCTTTTAGTTGACGCACTGGAGTGTTCTGGGTGTACCCAGAGAGACATATACTTAAATCATCGATGGTGCAGTGTAGAACAGTGACATGTATTTTAGTGCTCCAAATTCCCAGCCTGTGTATGAAAGCCCTGTGATATGATGTGTTATTATTTTAAACTTACATTACACACAATGTAAGATAGACTGCTACAAAAAGTGCAACAAGATAAAATGGTGCTTCTAAAATATAGTTTTAATAATGCACAGTCTGCACATGATGCATTTTTAGGTTGAGCGTAAGCGTATGGCCTCACATATACTTTTAGTATACTTACTTCTGTGGGCTTAAAGCCATTTCATTTGTTTTTTTCAGTGTCATTTACAAATCCTTGCTTGCTAGTGGTCAGTCATGCCTCTTTGTTCCTCCTTTTTAGGGGCGAGAGCAAAGCACTCTGTCCCCTGTTGTAATATCTCTTTGGGCTTCTAACCACGCCCATGTCACATCAGTCACTTTTATTGGTTCGTGGGCTTGCCTTTTAAAATCCACTTGCTTTCATTAGTGAAAGCCATGCATACATCATGCCTTTCCCAGTGTTTAGCCCTCTTCGAGCGCACTGACCAACTATTAAAAACAAACAAGGCAAAAACATCTAGCCTTTGGAGGTAACTTGGGCCTCTTCAAATAGAGTTCAGTTAGGAGAGGCAGCCATTTTCCTAACCCTGTAGCGCAAAGCAGCTAACACAAGGGTGCCACAGTGAGAGAAGTAGCATATCGTAGGGCACAAAAGTGGAGCAAACTCCATCACTTCCTCCTGTCATAATTCAGTGGTGTCATGGCTTTGATGAAAGTCCCCTCACAGCTACTGCGATTTTGCAGATGCCACTTCCGGAGGCGCTGTTTAAAACAACGCTTGAATAGCACTGCTTCCTGTTTGAAGAGGCCTCACCTAGAATGCCCCCCACTGTCGCTGTCAAGGGCGCCGAGCGCTTCCCCATTACCCTCTGGACTCCTGTGTATGATGATCCATGCATCGTCTGTCACAGTCCAGTAATGTTTAACCTGCTCTCTTCTCTACCAAACCCCAGGTTTCATGTATCCACTCCACTCAGTTCCCATGAATCATTTGATGTAAACTCTATGCATTATTTCTGATTGTTGTGGTTACCAACTACACTGAAAATCAATGTCAGGAAAATATCTTTCTGACCCTATCAAGTGGCCCTTTTCTCACTCCTGCTTCTACTGGTGTTCCTCTCAGTGCTTCACCACGCCTCCCAGTGTCTATAGGAATATATGTGTTTGTTTATATGGGTACGCAACCCAAGGACTACATCTCAAAGTCAATCCTGGACAGTAACAGTAAAGACTTCAAGGGCATGATATATTTTAAATAGGAGGTGTTGTTTCACAAACTGTGGTCACCAGGACCAGCCACTGCTTGTAATATGGAACCCAAATGTGTTGTTGTGACTTAAGTCTTTTATGTATGAGACAACAAAGAAAGACTACTAATAGACGCTATGACACGTCCAGATTTGTTGCTGGACCAACATTGATAGGTTATTATAATATGGCTCGCACAGGGCCGTGGTGGAAGGGCCCTAGACAATTTAAATAGTGTACATCAAGTGGGTTTTTTATATAATTGCATCACACACTTTGTTCGCATTACAAATATTTGATATTTGAAGATAGCCTGAATATGAACTAAGGGTAGCCCATAGGACTAATGTGTCCTCAGCAAAGATCTGTGTGGCAGAAAGGATTACATGTTTGATTCCCAGAGGGGCTTGCTTGGACTTTCATCATCCAGAGTGAAACCACCTGGACATTTGAATGATATATCACACCATCACTGCATGGAAGAGACCGGCCTTCACTGAACTAACACACTGAACCGAGACCACCACTATACCAGTTAGTGAGAACTTTTAGAACCCAGCAAAAGGGGTACCAGAGCTTCAGATGATGGCATACAGAAGGCAAAAGTGTGCAAAAAAACTGTGGGAAGATAATATATATGTTTTATCTTTGTTTGTCTCTTGGTCCTTTCCTTTTCTTGCCCTGGAGTCATGTCTTGTCATGGTTTTGTGTGTGATGCCATGTAGTTCCTCAGGATTTTGTATGTCAGCTGGAAATAGGAGAAGCTACTCAGGGAATCAGGTGATAAAATCATGGTGGGGCAATGTCACATACATGAATGATCACCTACCTCCTATACTGATTTACATGGTAATAAATTAATCAACACTTGTATTTGCCTGCCTCATGTGCTGTGCATCTGTGTCTTCTCTTCAGATCACCTATTATCAAGGCCACTGGAATAATGCAGCAAATGGCGGGGGAAAGTATGTGGCTGAGGTGCCTGAATTATGTGGTTAGAAAGTACAAATTATGCTGCTTAATGCTGCACTTTCAGTGGCAACATTATTTTGCTATTTTGTCATTTAACACACATTAATACGGTCTGAGCAAAGATTTCTCCTTATTAGTACCAGTTTAATGCATGAGCACAAGTCAGCAACTAAAAAGTGACCTGAAGACCTCTGCAAAGGATCTGCCTCTCTGCAGAATATGCCAGAGACACAGAACTGCACCATTCCAGTGGCCCTTCCTCTTATTAACATGCACCAAGAGGAAGCACTGCATGCTTAGCGTGGGCTACATAGAGGATCATTATAATTGAATGATTATTGTTATAGCATTAGTTGTGTGATGGGGTTATGAAGAATAATACATCTTTGTGACTGCACTAAGTATAAATGATGCAGTCTAGGTTTCCAACACAGAAGTTAATATTTTCTCTAAAGTAATACATGATTCCTATTTATGACTTGTGAGGCACTGATAATTTGTGGCTGACGCAACATCTATTTATGGTTCACAGACATGGACACATCCGCTCTCAGCATCACCACAACATTGATCTGTTTCAGAGCAGCAGTTCACAGCATCTTCAATACACACAAATATTCCTGTCACGGGACCAGACTATTTCTGGACATCTTCTTTGCCTTTAAGAGAGGTCAGAGCTGAGTCACTGCCTGAGAGTGACATGACTGTCTTAGCTTTTTCTCATTGTTCTACAACTACACACCAGAAGTACACTAATGCTTTATGCTTTATATTTGTTGCATTTGGGGATGCACAAGTTCCCCTTCAGAGGGTATATGGTCTAACCAAGCCCTGTGGTGTAAGGAGTCACCTAGTGGTTAGGTGAAATTATTACCAATTTACTTGAAAACCTATATGGGGACTGCTCCATTGACATAGTTCTATTTTGCCAGAGGAGCTGAAAATTGCACCGCTCCCTGGCCCAGCTGTTCCAACAGATTGTCCATTGAATGGCTAGGCCAAAAATAATTCTCACAGGGTTTGTCCCAGTCTGTAAGGGCACAGACAAGCTAAAAATGATGGGGCAGAATGTGCCTCACCATGTCTCAGAATATTGTATTCAATATTACAATTCACACAGAGCTGCTTGCCAACTGGAAAAGGACTGTGTGATTTCCCATTTATGGCTGTGCCACACAACCAAACTGTGTCAAAACCCGAAAGGGGACCAAGCATCAGCGTGATATAACACAAGGCACCGCCATTGCAGTATCCAGTGCCACGACAGTGGCCACTCTTGGCTGGATCAATGTCCACATCGTGGTCTGCAGGTATATTTTGAATGCACACCTTTTCCCAGCACCTAATTGGGCACCATGAGGTTTACTTGTCAAAATGATTTCCTGGGAAACAGGAAGTTGGGCTTATGTGCCCGATAACACTCATTGTCCGATGCACAGTCATTTACCTGTATAGGTTTAACTCACTTGTGCAAATGGCTTGATTTACAAAAGTAGAATAATAACTTGAGCTTGTAACTCATTTTTCACACACATAATATAACACCTGTGTTATGTAACATTAGGTTGGAGTAAGTCTGCTCTCATGGGTGTGGAGTGTGCATTCCACTGTGGGGATGACATAGAGAGTTTGTGCACACTGACAAATGTATGAATTGATAACTACTCACAAACATTGTCAGCCTGGAAAGGTTTAGAGACTTACTGTTGTTACAGACAGGAGTAAATCATTTCTCAGTAACAGAGTGAGGGTAAACATCCCTAAAATTTGTGGAGTTAAAGGAAATGTGGCTTCTCCATGGGGTAAAACATTTACCCGGTGGAAAATGGGGGAAAAGTTAGAAAATGTAAATGTCTTAGTAATAATGTTTTTCTCATATGAAATTGTTTTCCGTGAGCACTTATGCATGTGTTGTTGCTTACAATTGTGAGTGCTTCCGAAAAGTTGTGACTGTTGTAGGCTCCTAGGATTATTTCTGGAATTCTTTGAGAATTCCAAAATCAGAACAGAAAATCTCCCCCTTAATGTGGGAGTAACCTTAAAACTGTATGTTTCCTTAGTGAAAGTGGCCCCTTGTGTCTGAAAAAAAACACACACAAGCGTAGATCATAACTGGAGGAGCCATGACTGCAGGACGTGTGGCAGCTCAATGCCCCTCCTCCCTGTGAATATTTATGTTACGGCTTTGCTTCTGTAATTCTAACTTGCCATATAAAATGAAGCCGGTGATTTGTGGTCAGATAGTATTTGTTTGCTTCTATATACAGTAGTGTGGCTAATTTGATAGTTGCATGTCTTTGCATTCTGAAACAGTCATCTGCAGCTTGGGTTGCAAAGCGGTGGCTGCTTCATAGCATCTTCAGGCTGGGTAACTTTTCACTTCATAATTGGTATGGGCCTAAAGTACTTTCTTTTCAAATATTTTGAATCCCTGATTTTTCTACTTGCTGGAAATGCTTGCTTTGGGACTCTGTCGTCATTCTCCTTGTTCAGAGAGAGATGTTGGTGACCTAACAAGCTGACAGAGTGAGTGACCTATTTATAGAGCTCAAGGTGACACAGGAAACAGTGCACTGCACAACAGCTTTTTTATTCCATTTTTATGTAGTGGTTCTTATGTGCTATATACATGTTATAGGTACATGTTGAGGTTATTAGGACACTTTATTGCATGTCATTATAGAACATGCAGGTCCATTAAAGGACTGCAAAAGTAGGAGCTTCCTTGATAGGCTTTCAGGGTAACCACTGTGTAAATATGTTCCATATCAATTATTTTTACATAATTTAACTTATTTGGATATCAAGAAACTCTGACATGATTCTGGACCTACCTAGGAATCTCAAGAAAAACATACATGTGAATCCTTTTCATAGCCTGAAAAAATGGCAATGAAACAGCTCTGTATGAGCCTCACTGGGCACCACTGGTCTAGGTGAAAAAACACTCGGCAAAACCCAGGCTTCCTGCTCTGCTCTAAGTGGTCCTGATGGCAGGGCAAGAGAGAGAATTCTTACTTCAAAACCATCAGCCAGTGCACAAATGTATGCTCAGAAAAAGCACCATCAAGGCCCGGAGATTCAGGTACACATATCTGTTCTACAGATTCCAGACCTGAACTGAGGGCTGTCATGAGACTATTAACCCAAGGTAGTGCTTTAAATGAATACAGAGCACAGCCCTTCTGTATTTCCATTTAAAACACTGACCTCAGGTCACAGATGTCACACCTCTGGAACCTATCCTGTCGGCCCATCTGCCACTGAAGCTCTGTTTCACCAATCTGCACACATTTGAAGCCTTCGGTTCAGTTAAGCTGCCTCTTCTGTCATTCTTTTTGTATACAGTCAATGTTTTTAAAAGTTAGGCTGGTATTGCCAATGTAGAGGAATACTTCCTTTAAAAGTTTAACACATAGAAATATATGGCTGCCCCCTTTTCTCTGCTCCTAACTCTTTTGACCCTCCCCCATTCTCTGGGTTAAATGCCACAGAGCTGCCTCTTTATGGCTTGTTTGGTGCAAGAACAATGTGGGTAAACATACTGTAAAGGTTTGCATCTCTAAGGTATCACAGCCAGTCTGTAGGAATGAGGCAAAAACACTCCCAAGATGGCAGCCTTGCGGTAACCTCCCTCCTGCAGTGACAGGCCTGGGAGGGGTGCTGTGGCATCTGGCATAAATCCATTACACTCCAAACCTAAACACATAGGTAAAAGACATTGGTGGTCATTATTGAACATGGCAGTAAACTCCGCCCCGCCGGTGGTGGGGTAACTACCGCCAACAGGCTGGCAGTCCGGACCGCCAAATAATGAAGCACATGAGAAACAAGTAGCGGTCCATCCACACACCGCCATCTTTGCAGTCTCGATGAGGACGGAGGAGGCCGCCCACAGGCCGGTGGAAAGGCATTACCCACCCACCAAATAATGAAACACCAGACCGCCAACAGTTCTGGGACGGGAACCACCAACAGGCAAAGCGTGGTGGAAACAAACAATATAAAAGGAAACACTCACCGGAGGCACACAGAAAACGCTTATGCAGACATGGAGCGAGAGATGGAAAAAATGCCAGTGTTGCTCCTTGCCATATTCCTCCAGGACGGTGACCACCGACGAAGATGAAGACGACGACGGTAAGTACAGCAGCCTGGTGCACATGGGAAGAAAGGGCACAGTTACACATGGAACGCACTCCCAACCCCACCCACACTCCAAGCTATACATACCAAAACAAGATGTACTTATCAGATACAAGGCAACAAAGACCTGCACCAAAGTACACACATGTGCACACCACACCCCTACAGTGAAACGCTGAACAACATCACTATACTGTGCCAACAGAACTACTGGGCACTGAAATTTTATTACCAGCATAATAAGTAATGTCCAAATAAGGCCATTGGCCTGGCCATTGGAAATACCCTGAAGGGCCAAAATAGGCCGAACTTGACTCCCACATGTGCAAAGGGTACTCGAAAGGGGCATCAATGGGGCATCCAGGCACCTCAGGGAACAGGGGCAGGGGCTGGCAGGGGTGGAGACTTACGTCTGGAAGGGGGGGGGCTTGGGCTTAGGTTTTGGAGGTGGAGGGGGTTTGGGCTTGCCCTTGGAAGGATGGGGAGTGGGCTTGGACTGAGGGGTGGCAGAGGGACCTGGGGCAACACAGGGCCTCTTCCTCCCTGGCGAAGGGGCACAGGACTGGGGCAGACTGGGGCAGACTTGGACGAGGAAGGAGTGGACTGGGCAAGGACATGGGCACGTTTAGGAACAAGACGGGGTGGGTCAGTAGGTTCAAACAGGCCTACACAGGATAGGAAAAGCTTCTTAGGTGCAGTTGGAGGGGATTTGGAGGCAGGTCTGGGAGTGCAGGTTGAGGGAGTGCTCGTACCAGGTGTAGGTGTGCTGGACGTGGATGCAGGTGCCTGTAAAGTATGCTTATGTGTGGTGGATGTGTGTGGTGTAGATGTGTGCGAATGTTTGAGTGTTTTGGGAGGAGGGAGGGTGGACACAGTGGGAGAAGACAGGGTGCTAGTGTACATGGATGTTGTCTGGGGGTCTGCATGTCGGGTGAGTGGGCTGCAAGTGGCTGTCAATGTAGTCATGGTGAGTGCAGGTGTGGTGTCTGTGGTGCATGTCTGGATGTCAGATGTGGTGACTGCATGAATGGACGCAGCAGCAGTGACTGAGGGTGCAGTGCGTGTGGGTGTGCATGGTAAGGTGACAGACAGGGTGGCGGGGGATGTTGACACACTGGGGGAAGTGGATGTTGTTGTGTGTGCTTTGGTATGTTGGGTGTGTGCATGTCTGTGGTAGGAAGTGTGGTGCTTGTGTTTGTCAGTGTGATTCTTGTGTGTTGATCTGTGTGCATGGCTGTCTGTATGTGTGCTTGGGAGGGATGAAGGGAGTGGGGTGCTGAAAGGGGTAGAGGTTGGGGGACGGAAAGACCAGGGACACTGGCTGCCGTCAAATAGGAGGCCAGAGCCTGAAAAGATCTCTGTAGGCCATACATGGCACTGTGAATGCCTTCCAGGTATGCATTGCATTGCTGCATCTAGGATGCTAGCCCCTGGATGGCATTCACAATGGTTGTCTGCCCTACAGAGATAGCCCTCAGGAGGCCAATAGCCTCCTCTGTGAGGGCAGCAGGGCTGGCTGGGGCAAGGGATGAGATGCCTGGTGCGAAGGAGACTCCTGCCCTCCCAGGTGAGCGGGCAGGGGCAACTGGGTGCGGTGCAACTGGGAGGGTGGTGATGGTATGGGGGGTGGCGAAAGATGATAAAGAATGGGTGGGCCCAGTAGGGTCCGCCACCACCAGGGAGCTGCCATTGGAGGAGGTATCAGAGTCACTACCTCCAGTGATAGATGCCTCCCCCATGGTACTCCCCTCGCCCTCCAACCCGCTGGTCCCCTCGGTCGACTCTGCCTCCTTGGAACCGTGGGCTGCTGCATCCCCACTCGCCGGTGCCTCAGCTCCCTCGCCAGATGATGCTAATGTACACAAATGACACAAGAGCACAGGGGCGGGGAAACAAAACAAGGGAGAACTATGTCAAATCCTGAATATATGTACAGTCTGGTTCACACACACTCCCACCCAGGTCACGCACGTACCCTCAGCACAGACAACATATGTAATGAATGTGCCCCTAACTAGTGGGCATAACCCCAGAATACACCAAATAACCCTTATGAAACACGACCCTGAGACACAGTGTGAAGAACACCCGTGAGAGACCATGCCCAGCCAATGCACTTAAAAGTACATAAGGCCACAATGAATACCAGATGGCACATAGAGGACCCCTCACAGGCCATTAGAGGCTGCCAAAACTAGCCCTTACACCATCCCAAGAACTTAGAGGGGGCAGAACTGCAGGGACACACGTGTCTAAGTGCCTGGCACTACAATGCATACATCCCACAGTACCCAAATGCATCCATCAAAGTGGTATCACATCAGTGTTGGTACTCACCCCCTTGTGGCTGCTGTACTGCCTTCAAGCGCCCATGCAGATCCGAATAGGGGACTGCCAGTATGCGGGCCATTAGGGGCATCAGGGTCCGACGGGCACCCCTTCCTCGTTGGGAGGCCTTCCCCAGCTGGGCCTCTCCGGTCTTCCTGGCCCAGTGCCTCAGGTCCTCCCACCACTTCCTGCAGTGGGTGCTCCACCGGTTGTAAACCACCCCGGATCCGCACTTCCTTGGCGATGGCTTGCCACAGGCCTTTCTTTTGATGGGCACTGATCTGCATGGGACCCACAGAGCAAAGAAACAGACGTCAGTATGTGTGCACCGAATACACATGCCATGTCGTTCCATATGGAACGGCCATTGTTGACATGCATGTTTTTAACTCATAGGCAGAACGTGCCAGACAAGCTACTGCTGA